>NC_035436.2:166979976-167160763 GCF_002127325.2 Helianthus annuus
TAGCCTCGCTTTCCTAGCAGATAAGCATCTTAAGCACCTGTCACATACGTTAAAATAAAGTCAATACATAAAATGTAAAGGTGAGCATACAAGTTTGATAATAGCATAATAGAGTTCGAAATAGTTTACGCATAACCAGCACGTACACAGAGGAAAACGAAGCATGTTAATTATCGACATGGATCTATCGATACCAATGACTGGGGGTTGACTGCCCGGGGCAGTTCGCAATACATGATTACCACCGTAATCCATGCAAGTAATTGTCCTTAACAACCCCCGTGTGAACGGGTGCTGAGTCCAAACTATAGTACTATCGTCGTTAAGGCAGGTAGACAGCATTCCACGTGTAAACATAACAACAAGCATTCATTTAGTCACGTAATACATGCGATAACGGTTAGCGTTTAAAGTGTTGCGTAGTGCGTTCGCTTGTGATTTAGATTAAGTAACGTATGTAACATGTAACACCCAAAAGTGTGAAAGCAAAAAGGGTTCGAGTATACTCACAGTGATTGATGGATTGAAGGGAGTGCTTGAGAGTAGGGTTAGCCTGAATAGTTTGATAGCATAACGATAAGCAACGCGTAAAAGGGAAAACAAGTGTTAGAGGGTCGGACAGCTGGTCGATCGGACGGTAGTCCGATCGGACGGCTGACCGTTCGGTTGACAGTCCGTTTGGACAGTTGTCTGGTCGGACGGAAGTCCGATCGGATGGTTGTTCAAGTGGATTGTTTCTTCCTTTGAGTAGGATAAGTTTGCGTATGATGGTTTGACTTTTGAAGTTTTCGTTGTAGCATTTGAAAACCTTGAAGTATCTTTATCTTTCAGGTCGGTCGATCGGACGGTCGTTCGATCAGTCGGTAACCCGATCGACTAGGTACTTCAGCAAAACAAGTTCTCAGCAGGGTGTCACCTGGTCGGACGGCTGTTCGATCGGGTGGCACTCCTAGTGCGTCGAACATGTTGAAAAATCGATTTAGTATGGAAGAATAGTATCTCATGATCCGAAGAGTAATCCAATCGGACGGCAATTCGTTCAATACTCAACTTCAAAAGAATAAATTGATTAAGTGTGGGACCATGTACTAGCCGATCGGCTGGCCAGTCGATCGGCTGGCTGTCCGATCGGCTGGCTGTCCGTTCGGACAGCAGTCCGATCGGTCAGCACCCTGACCTAGTCGGCCTGTTCGTCAAACACTTGGTTATTCTGATTGTTTGTCGTTTTATCGAGGTATTTTGAGAACGAGTCAAACAACAGAAAACTCGTCTTTACTTGGTTCTCCTGATCGGACAGGAATCACCCAAACCCGGTCAGTGAACTGTTCGGGACGGTTGTTTAGCGTTTAACCCGAAATCGGTGAACCTCGTGGATAGAACCCGGATTTTGAACCGCACAACTACTAGGATGATTAGTAAGTCGGCACAAGCTCCGTCTCTATCGGTTTTGGAGGCATTGTGTGTAAAAGAGATGAAAGAATAGTTGGAAAACCATCTTTCAATCCTTTTTACCGTGTATATGTTTAGATCTATGAAAGATCTTTGTTTGTTTATGTGGAAATCGGCTAGATCCAAGTTATTCTTGGTGGATTTAGGCCAAAACATGAAGTTCTTCAAGAACCCATGATGACATCATCCTAGAACACTTGAATCTTGATGATTTCACGGTAAAGTTAAGATTTGAAAGATAGAAAGGTGTAGGAGTGCGTGTAGATCAGGAAAGTACAAGATTTAGGACGAAATCTTACCGGAATCGAGAGAAATCTGAGAAAAAGTGAGCTGAGCGTGCTGGTCGGACAGAGGTTTCCAAAAGTAGAAAGTTTGACAATGACAGGGGTATTTATAGGATGCCAAAAGAGGTAAAGGCTGGCCGATCGGCAGGCAACTCGATCGGACAGCCTGCCCGATCGGACAGCAGTCCGATCGGCTGGCTGTTCGATCGGCTGGTAGCCTGATCGATCAGCGGCCTGATTTGAGTGTTCGGTGCGATGATTTTTTATATTTCGATTGCGACTGATGAGATTACGATAGAGTTTCCTAATCAAATTACTTTTAATCCCAACTACTATATCAACATACAAGTATCCCTATCTCGTATTCGGTTTGCGATTGCGATTCGATTGCGATTGAGTTCGATTGCGATTCGATTAATTGCCACACATAACATAAATAAAAACGCACAAGTAACACATAAGGCACATACACACGTATAAC
This sequence comes from Helianthus annuus, assembly GCF_002127325.2. Classification (NCBI taxonomy): domain Eukaryota; kingdom Viridiplantae; phylum Streptophyta; class Magnoliopsida; order Asterales; family Asteraceae; genus Helianthus; species Helianthus annuus. The sequence continues at coordinate 166,982,191 of NC_035436.2, forward strand.
AGTAACCCAAAATGCGTATATTCGAGTTAACGAGCGCGATAATGATTAGATTAGTTCGATTTGTGTTTAATTGACTTTATCGTATTGTTACTTCCTACTATTCACAATTGTAAAGCGATTCGTATTGAGAAATATTCTTCGATTATTGCGATTGTAAGTAATTACTCCACATAATACAACTAACGTAAAAACATAAAATAGACTAATTACAGTCAAAGAAGTCAAAACAGGGATTGAGTATGGAGAGACAGATTGCTATTAGCGATCTTTTCCATCTTTGACTTCAATCTTGACTTTGACTTTGACTTTCAAAACACTGGGGTGTTACACTTTTGATCCTTTACTAGGAACATCTTCTGGAACTCCAAGTGCTTTTGTTCAGCCTCTTCAGCATATGAATCCATGAGCATCTGGATCTCAGCAAATTTCTGCAAAAAGGAAACATATGTCAGGATCCATTATCCTCAGTATGGGAAGAACAGGTCTAAGGATCCGGGATCCTTATCTCAGAGACATATTCTTCAAACTGGTGTTGGATGAGGGGCAGGCCTTCAAGAGCTTCAGCAGCTTTCCTTTTCTTGGCACCTTTGCCACGTGTGCTCGTGTTTTTGGGGATCGGAACGTTGGGACTGGCAGCAAGTTGTTTTTTGATGGATTTTGAGGCAGCAAACGCGTCAAGATCACTAACACTGAACCTAGAGGCAGACTTTGAGGATTTTCAGGCACCTACAAATCCAAAATACAGATAAGTATCCTTATTCTACATCTATTTAAATATTTAATCATACATAAATGTGAATACTTACTTGACATGGTGAAGGAACCAAAGGATACTTCTTGTGAATCCTTTGCTTTGGCTTGGAACGTTCTAACAGCAGGGTCAAGGCTCCAAAAGGCAGCAACCCTTTCCTTTGTTGCAGGTGTTTCTTGGATGAAAGAGAGCGAAATAGCTGCAAAACGGAAAAAAGGATCAGTTATCCTTAAAAAAGAAAGAAGTCCTATTATGATCCTTGTCTAAGGATCCCATATCCTACCATTGGTGATCCATTTTCTAGGAAGGTTTTTCCCATCTGGGATTGAATCCCTCCTCACAAAGAACAAATGGCCTTTCCAGTGAGTATCGTTTTTAGTGGTTTTGAGGATTGGGTGAGGATCATCAGGTTTGTGTTTGAACAGAAAGCGGTGTGAACCATGGCTAACCAGGTTGTACAGTTGACTCAACTCAGACACCCATATTTCTATGCCCCTGGCTCAATGATGTTTTCTATGCTATAAAGAACTCTCCACATCATTGGCATGGCTTGAATATATCACATGCCTGTGAATGTGAAGAAAGATTGTGTGAAGGCAGGGAAAGGATAAGAGAACCCGATCAGAAAAGGGGTGGCCCGAAAAGCAACCCAAGTTTCAGAGACACAATCACTCTTCATCGAAGAGTCAAAGGATCGAAAGACTGTTTCAGCTAGAAAGCAATGGCGGATCCGGTCAATTTCTGGATCAGTGAAGCGGCAGAGTTCCAGCGAAGGGTTTTTGATGACCCCTTGGCTCTTCAGAGGACTATCCCTTTTAGGATCCTTCGCGGGTGAAGATCGGAGAACCATTTTTGCCATAGATGATCGAGAAGAGAGGACCAGAAGAGAAGGATTTATAGAGAAGGGAAGAAAGAATACCTAATGCAATCTTCGAATGAAGATTTAAAGGGAGAAATTATTAAATTTAAATGCAAAATATCATCCCTATCTCTACCCTATTTATAATCATTGTTTGTTGCAGGGGTGACCTTCGCTGACGGAAGCCTGGCAACGGCTATATCTCCAAGTAACGGCTAGTCCGAATTGCATTCAAACATAACTATCTAATTGGACATCAACTAGTCATGTTTGGGGGCAATTGTTAGGGATAGAATTTTATTGCTTATGTATCACGGATCCTCATGTGTAGCATGGATCACGGATCCTCAGTTTAATTTGAATTAAGGATCCTCAGGAGACGTTGCGGGAATAAGGATCCAGGATCCTCATTATTATTCTAACTTAAAAATTGTTTCCATCACCTTTAGCTTGTTTTGCAGGTATGTTTCGAAGAAGACTTATTCCATGCGAGATTCCAGGGGAATATGCTCTATATTTCAACATGTGCATTAGCTAGTTACAGTTGGTGGTGATCATGGGTGATGGGCAGATTTTTCGGATAGTTAGTTAGGATATTTTTAGCAAAGATTAAAGGGGTATTGAGCTTATTTTTAGAAACACTTTTGCACCTAGTTTACGAACAACACTACTGCCATTCTCTCTCGAGCAAACACACACTAGAATTCATTGTATCAAGCTCAATACTTCCGAAGTTGTAAATTTCTTTATTCAATATACTTGATAGTGATAGTTTTCACTATCCGAGGTTCTTTATGCCGGAGATCATACATTGATCAAGGGCTTTTTCCTCGTATAAATCCTTGTGTCCCACATTCATTTTTGTTCATACATTTGCCATTTAATTCAAGCATCACACCTCACAAAATAAGATTTGGTTGCATTATCCTAGTCTGATTTTTGACCAAAACAATATCCTAAAAACTTTCCTGCCCCCACTCCAAAATGGCATTTAGCAGGATTTAGGTTCATGTTGTACTGGTCCAGGATGTCGAATGCTTCTTCAATATCCCGGAGATGATCGTCAGCCTTCTTAGATTTTACCACCATATAATCGATGTATACCTCCATGGTGTCCCCCAACTTGTCTTTGAACATCATGTTCACCAATCTTTGGTATGTTGCACCTACATTTTTTAAACCAAAAGGCATAGTAGTATAACAATAAATACTTGTCGGTGTCATGAAAGCAGTATCCTCCTGATCCGAGGTTTCCATTTGGATCTGCTAGAATCCTGAGGAGGCATCCATGAAGGTTAACATCTCGTGGACGGCAGTAGCATCCACCATTGAATCAATATGAGGTAGGGGAAATGGGTCTTTGGGACAAGCTTTGTTCAAGTCTGTGTAATCTACACAAACTCTCCATTTCACATTTTTCTTTTGCACCACCACTACATTTTCTAGCCATTTGGGAATTTCACTTCCCTAATCATCTTGCTCTTTAATAATCTTTTAACTTCTTCCTGAATGATTGTGTTCCGTTCTGGAGCAAACTTCCTTCGTTTCTGTTGGACAGGCTTGAAAGACCTATCAATTCCGAGCTTGTGAGTTATATTATCCTTGGAAATACCTGTCATATCCTCATGTTTCCATGCGAATGTTGACATCCTGCATTTCAAAAAGTTAGTTAATTGATTCTCAATATCCTCAGGGATATTGGTTCCTACGAGCACCGAGATATCTGGATTATCCTGATCCAGGATAATTTTCTTAACATCTTGTTCTGAAGCTTTCGCGATATCCTGGGCTCGCATCTTTAATTGCTATGCTGCATTGGGCTTTGTCGAGGATTTCAAGAAGAATAACACTCCTTTGCTTCCAGTTGATCACTTTCCACCTTGACTACTCCCCAAGGGGTAGGGATCATGATGCATTGATGATAGGTTGACGGCACAGCTTTCATATCATGGAGTCCATGACACAAAAGCGTTGCATTGAGTTTACCCCTTCAACATACACAGGCAACTTTATCTCTCCCACTGTATTCCTGGCTTCTCCACTGAACCCAACAAGCACAGTGGATAGCGAAGTAATATCCATCGGGGATACATTCATCCTCTTCAGTGTTTCCAGCTGAATTATGTTGACGGAGCTGCCATTATCCACCAGTATCCTGCGCACAAAATGATTAGCAACATATAAAGTTATTACCAAAGCATCATGGTGAGGATCCTGGACAGTATCCCTATCATCACTATTGAACGTGATCACTTTATCAGTCGTGAGGGTTGATATCCTGGTCGGCTTATCTCCCCTTTCTGCCTTAGCTTCCTTCGCGTGCCTTTTTGCCGCAGAATATGACGTTCCGCAAATGTCGGATCCTTCTAAAATGAAGTTAATTATCTTGGCATCCGCAGGAGGTGATGCTGCTCGTTCAGGATCCTTCTCAGTATCCTTACCCTTATTCTTCTTTCTTCCCAAGAGATCCTTCAGATATCCCTTGCTCAGGAGATAGCTTATTTCTTTCCTCAGAGCAATGCAATCCTCAGTAACATGTCCGAAATCCTCATGGAAGGCACACCATTTGGACTTATCCTTCCAATCAGCTTTTTGTTGATTCTTCCGGGGCCACCTTGCTTTGTTTCCAAAACCCTGCATAGCATGCATCAGTTCAGGTATATTAACAGAAAAACAATATTCTGACAACTTAGGATACTCCTCAGGATCCTCGTCTTCAACAGCATTCACTTTCTTGCGGTCATTCATGCCATATGGCTTAGAGCGATATGGTTTGTACGAGGATTCTGATTTCCTGTTAGTTGACTCATAGGTTGTGGATGAATTCATCCTCTCTTGCATCTTTTTGTCATCCTCCAGTTGAATATATCTTAAAGCCCTGCTCCGAGCTTCATCCATGTTCCTGCAGGATTCATTACAAGATCCTGGTAAAATTGAGAATCCTTTTGCAATCCCATTTTGAAAGCCTACACAGCTGTTGCAACATCAAGATATGGGATATCAAGAGATTCCCTGCTAAACTCATTCACATAATCTCTCAAGGATTTCTGAGGTCCTTGAGTTATCCTGTAGAGATCACTGGTTAGTTTTTCAAAACTTCGAATGCAAGAAAATTGACTATTAAATAAATTGACTAAATGAGCAAATGATGTAATCGAATGAGGAGGAATGTTTAAGAGCAATTTTAAGGCTGCTCCTGTTAAGGTAGAACCAAAACCCTTGCCGACGCATGCTTCCTTGAGATCCGGAGGGATAGGGTTGATTTCCATCCTTTCCCTGTACTGGGCAATATGCTCTTCGGGATCCGTAGTTCCGTTATAGAGCTTCATGTTGGGGGTTTGAAATCTTTTTGGGATTTCAGCATCACAAATAGGATATGCAAACCGGGATATCCTATGGCTATCCTGGGATACTTCTGGGATCGGCTGGACTACTCCATGTACACTGGATATCATGTCTTTTAACTTTTGAAGCTCCCTAGAAAATGTTGATGTCATACCTGCATCCTGCAAAGATCCAATACCATTAGTAGCAAGAGTAATATTATTATTAGATACGTTACCAGTCTGAGGATCCTGGCCATATCCTGAAGCATATCCTGAACTTCTCAAAGTTGACACCCCAACCGAAGAGGGTATCTCAGGAATATGACTCTGGGAATGGCTAGGCACAATATTCCCCCTGTTATCCTCGGTATATACTGCAGAACTGAAGTTCAAAGCTCTGGGCTACAAGGGAGTGACAGTATCCTCAGCGGGCCTGCTTGAGCTGGATTTCAAGAGTTGTATCTCTCTCATCAGCATTTGGTTGGTCTCCTGCTGTTGTTTCATCTGATCCTGTATACAACAAAACAAAGTTAGAATTTCATCATTAGAGGCCGAAACAGGAGCAGAACCCTGAACATTCTGATTGGGAATAACATCCCGAGCCACATGAATTTCAGTTCCTTGTGAAGAGGCTTGCGTTCTCGGAGGAGGTGGTGGAAGCACCGAACCAATTGTTGTAGAGGTTGTAGCAGACACGGTGGAAGAGCTCATGTTTGATCTCGAGGCCATTGAAAATAGTGTAGCAAAAAGTTTTGAAAATAGAAAACCAAGTAATGATTTTGCAAAAGCTTTTAGTAGAAATAGCACCACTTGCCCCACGGTGGGCGCCAAATTGTTTTGGTCAAAAAATTACCGAAGCAATTAAGTGATCAAATTAGTTAAGTGAGGTAGTGTGCTAAGAATGTGTATCGAAAATATGTTAATTTAGTTGTTTGTAAAAACAGTTTTCAGGATACGACTTAGGATATCGAGCTGTATCTACAATCAAACAATGAGCAAAAAGGTAAAGGGTGACACGGGATGTACGAGGAAAGCCCTTGATCAATCTAGATCGCCGGCACAAAACCTCGGGAGCTGACAATCACAGCTGCCTTATTCTTCTTATTACTTCAAATATCAGTATACAGTGCAGGATATGATGCGGATCAACTAAGTGTTACAATGCGATTTGAATACAAGTGTAAGTGTGTTGTGAGTGTTTGCAGCTAGAGAGAAAGAGAGTTCGAGAGATTGTGTGTCCTTATCTGATCCGATCAATCCTATTTATAGTAAAACAAAACTAACTAACTAGCCTACAAATCCGGGATATAACAAATATTCCCTTTGTGAACGTTGTAGTCCACGTCTTCCGGCTTCAACGTTCATATTCCAACAGATTAGCCCGATTCTTTGGGAGAAGAAGTCCATTTGAACGTTATAGACTTGCACCATTAACCTGCACGTGAATTAATTAGCCACTACCAGGATACTATATCAGGATGTTACCAATATCCTGATCCGGTATCCTGATCATAAACAAAAGAAACACAGTCAGAATATTATTCAGGATACATGAGCGGAAAACCACCCATAACACTCACCATTTCACATGCATTTCAGCCATTAAGTAGTTTAACAATTATTGTTCAATATGCTTTTGTTTCATTTTGTAGTAAATTATACTCTTTAGCCATGGCATAGTTGAACGATTGCTTGTGTTGTTGGGAACATAATAGAAGTTTTAACTGATCTATTTAGAAATTTCTCTTTTGCGGATGTGTCGGCTAAGGCTTATGAACCAATGTTGGTCTTTGATTTTATTGGGGAATTGCTTAACAAAGATTTAGCCAGACAGCTAACAGACCAAGAACGTATCAAGGTATTCACTTATATTGAGTTGTTTACTAACCTTATGCATAAAAGCATTTTCTTTGTTATTATATTACATTTTTATGTATTGTTTTTTTTTAATAAATTTTAAACAGCTAGAAAAGATTCATAGTTGATTGTATGGTAACTAAATTTTAGGTGAAAAGAGCGCTTAAAGGTGTTAAGAGTGAAGGTCCATCGCAAAAAACCAGTTATCCAACCAATTAACCATAGTTTTATTATTGTTCCATACTTCGATCTTATTGTTTGATATTCATTGTGCAGGTGTGGCGTGTGAACGGTAAAGAAAACAGTCTATTACAAGGACTTCTCACCATAGATTTCCTGGCTAAAGATGCATTCTTATTTTATCATATCAAAGATGTTGATTTTACCATCTTTGTCTTGGATTGATATAACTATTTTTGGTCTTTCTACAGTGGGTTTTGAAGACTTCTCAGGAAACGAACACAAGGTTTCATATTTTATTGAAGATTAGGAAGACGTTCACGAGGAGGATTAAGAGGAGGAGATTGTGAGTTGGAAGAAGTAGAAACGGTAGAAGATTGAGGTGTGTCAGGTTGTGTAGGAGGAGGAGAAGGCTAGTTAGGGATATCATTTGGTGGAATTGTGAAATTAAAAAAAGGACGTGTAAGTGTTTGAGGAGACACTTGGAGGAACGAACTGAGGAGGAGTGAGAAAAGGAAAATTATTTTTCAGGAAACGAACAGTCTAGCAATATAGAGGCAACCGATTGTAGGATCAATCCATCTTATGAGGATTATACAGTCAAAGATATGAAAAATATTGGCGACCAAAACACACAAAGGAAAGAGTAGTCTGAAGCATAGCCTATTTACATTGTGTCTAATAAAGTCCCATAGTGGAAAAATGTATAGATTCGAGTCTATGTACTTTTTTTATTCAGTTTGGTCTTTAGGGTCCCTCCTTGCTCTTAGTCACCACTCAATAACACAACCAAACACCGAATTCTTTTTTCTTTCTTCCATGAGACTCAAACACGTGTCATGCATGATTACAGAGTTTTAAGTTTGAAAAACGACATACGAAACCATATACTTCCATTTAGAATCTCATTTGAGCAAAGATTATGTTATTTCAACTATAACCACACATTTCACTTTTGTTCACTAGATAAGACAAAGGATTTTGCAAAGAACGAAACGTTCTTTTACGTAAAAATGAATCGAGTAAATTATGTATTCAACATACCACAATCTTTGTTCTTTCATTAATGTGTTAGTTTATTAGACTTGAGGGTATGGAGAGTCTCATCCCCAAGGAGATGGGCCGCCACGTCACCGCTACGTAAGCAGGGCTTGAAGGGGATGGACCTAGGGGTGGGGGATGAGCCCCTTTATGTATATATATGTATGTATGTATAGGTATATGTGAGAGAAGGGAGGCACGGCGAGACCGGCGAGTGGGAGACGTTTGGGACTAGCCGGACCGAGGGGGGCGGTGTGGGGGACCGGCGCCGGGCCTAAGCCGGCCCCCATACCTTCCAGTCTTAGGTCTTTTGAATCATATGTCTCGTGCTCCTCATCTGTATGACCTGATAAGATTATTTATGATAACTTTAATTGTTGGTCACACATTGTACGTTATAGTGCCTTGAATATGATATGATTATTTGTAGGGATGAGCATATCGGTATCCGATACCGAGCCGATACCGATACCGCCTAATACCGATCCCGAATTTCACCCAAACTAGGTACCGATACCGAAACATGTCGGTTAGGTATCGGTACGGTATCGGTATTATACCATATTTTGAGGGTCGGTATCGGTATAATACCGATACCGTACCGTACCGATACCGAAAACGCCAAAAAGTAGATACCGATCGGGATTGGGATCGGTACGGGATCGGTATTCGGTGGGTGGTTATGTTAGTGCCAACACCCTTGTCAATTTTAGTGAATGTGATAAGATTTGACTCTAGAATGGTTTGAGAGGATTAATTTGGTGGGTGGTTATGTTAGTGCCAACACCCTGTAACCCATTTTAATTTCTGGTACATTGTCAATTTGTGATTGCAAGTTTTTGTACATATCTGATTCATCTTTTGTTATGGTTTATTATGTATTCTTTTCATATATCTATATTTAGAGATCTTTGTCACTTTTTTTTTTACTTTTATTCGTACACTACCATTTTGCTCGTCATTTAGAGATCTTTCATAACATTTTTTGTACACTACCATTTTGCTCAACAATTTGTCTCTGTGACAATTTTTTAGGATACGTAGGAAAAAACTTAAAAGCAAGGGCATATTCGGGAAGTAAGCCAAGAATCAACATAAATAGACTTTGACAAGAATTATTTATTTACTTTTGCAAATCAATCAACAACTAGTTTTTATGCCCGCCCGTGTTGCGAGGCGTTAGAGCAAATATTTTTCAATCAATTAAAATAAAACCCTATCATAACTTTGTTAAAAGAAAACTAAAACGACAGCAAGACTATAGTTTTGAGCTGGGGCAAAATTGTAATCTGTCAGGAGCAATAAGCGAGTGCTAGGCAGTTGTCTGACACGAAAAAAAATTAAATCGATTCAACCAACTAAAACAATACACTACCATAGGTTTGCTAAAAAAACTAAAACGATTGCAAGACTGTATTTTTGAATGGGGGAAAATCATAATTTTAACTGAGGGTAAATCGTTATTTGTTAAAATCTACAACGATGGCAAGACTGTAATTTTGAGCTTTGGGCAAAATCGTAATTTATTAGAAGCTACAACGATATAAAGACTGTAATTTTGAGCAGGGGCAAAAACGTAATTTTGAACTGGGAGCAATATTGTAATTCTAAACTGGTCGTATTCGAGCCAATGGGGGAGTGTCAGACAACTGTCTGGCACTATTCCCTCTCATAATTTTGAGTTGGGAGCAAAACTTTAATCTGTCAGGGGCAATAAGCGAGTGCTAGGCAGCTGCCTAACACGAATAAAACTTATATCGATTCAACCAACTAAAATAAAACACTACTATAGGTTTGCTAAAAAAAACTAAAACAATAGCAAGACTATAATTTTAAATAAAGGAAATCATAATTTTGACTGGGCTAAAATCGTTATTTGTCAAAAGCTACAACGATGGCAAGACAATAATTTTGAGCTAAGGCAAAATTGTAGTATTGACTGTAGTAAAATCGTAATTTGTCAGAAGTTATAACGATGTTAAGACTGTAATTTTGAGTTAGGGGCAAAATCATAGTTTTGAACAGGGAGCAATATCATAATTTTGTATTAGAAGGAAAATCGTAAATTATCAAGACATTTGTCTGTTCCCTTCCATATCTTTAAAAATAAATACATATACACAAATAGTGTGAGGTTCATTGGGGAACACTAAAAAAGTGGGGAACATTGGGGAACCGATTCAAACGAACTCTGATTGGACTCATTCCAGCGGCGTTGGAACCGGCTCGTCGAACCCTAACTAGGTTCTCTTAACCCTAAGCCCTAAATCATAACCCCTAAATCCTAAATATATTAGGGTTTGGCTTTTAGGGTTTAACTTTAGGGTTTAGCGTTAGAGTTTAGCTTTAGGGTATAGCTTTAGGGTTTAGGGTTTAGCTATAGGGTTTAGGGTTTAGCTTTTAGGGTTTAGCCTTTAGGGTTTAGCTTTTAGGGTTTATAGTTTAGATTTTACCGTTTAGCTTAGGTTTTAGCCTTATTTTTTTAGCTTTAGGGTTTAGAGTTTAGGAGTTAGGATTTAGGGTTTAGGGTTAAGAGATCTTAGTTAGGGTTCGAGGAGCCGGTTCCAACGCCGCTGGAATGAGTCCAATCGGAGTTCGTTTGAGTCGGTTCCCCGCTGTTCCCCACTTTTTTAGTGTTCCACAGTGAAGCTTCCCCTACACAAATATATACAATAATTGAAACTTTGCATCTTATAATTATAGGGTCCTAATAAATCCACATGGTATCATCTTATTCTAACATGGTTGATACGGGCCGTATAAGGTTATACGGCCCGTATAGAATAAAGTGAACCGACAAAGGCTGTGCCAGCAGCCTTTGTCGGTTCACTTTATTCTATACGGGTCGTATAACCTTATACGGCCCGTATCAACCATGTTAGAATAAGATGATACTGTGGTCGTATATATGTATTATACGACTACTTTATACGGGTCATATATATCTATACGGCTCGTATACAATGAATTTCCTTTATTTTATTGTTTTATTACTATTTGACGCGACGTATTATTCCTCGATTCACGTGCGAGTAGACGTAAGATTCTCTGATTCGATGTTATATTCCTCGATTCTCGTGCGAGTTATGTGATTAGACGTTAGATTCCTCGATATTCGTGCGAGTTATTTGGTTCGACGTTTGATTCCTCGATTCGCGTGTTAATCATTTGAAACGATGTAATATTCCATAAAATTCTCTATATAAACGACACTAATTTCATTCATTTTCATTCAACTTCTATTCGTTTCTTCTATTTTTCTCTGTATTCAAATTATTTACGCTGTAATGTCGGGTTGGGGTAACTTTTTTAATGTGTTTGATAATGAGGCGAATCAGGGGAGTTATGATAACAATGAAGATAACAAAGCGGGCATGTTTGATCTGTATGCTTCGTTCGATCCCATTCTTGCGTCTGATGCAGGTCAGGATACTTGGGGTTTGGATGCAATTCAGCCTAATTATGCTGGTTATTATCCATCGCAACACCCGGTTAATTTTGAAGCCCCTCCTGTTAGTTTTGGACCACCGACTGATAGTTCTCAGTCTCCTCCCATAAGTGATGGACCGCTGGAGGGTCCAAATGCTGACCAGGAACGTAGTGAGTTTCAAAACAAGAAGGTATAACATTTAATTATACGTTTATTTGTTGTATGTTAACTATTTTAGTGTTTTTACATTTGATGTTGTTTTTATTAAAACCTTAGATTAGGGTTGCTCAACAGGTCGTGTTCGCGGGTTGGTGGGTTCAACCCGACCTGAACCTGAAAATTTTACACAAACCCGAACTCGACCCAAACCCGAAAATCGTACCATACATAAGAACCCGAACACAACCCGAACTTTCATGGGTTGACCCGAACACGACCCATTAAACCCTAATTTTTTTATTTTTTTCTGAAATTAATATATTAAAGTTAAAATTTACTTAAAAACACACACACACACACATATATATATATATATATATATATATATATATATAATATCATATTTAAATTATGAAATCTATGTTAATTTATCTTTTTAACTTATAATCATGGCATAAAAATACGCACTCCATTTAATTTATGACGTAAAATATATTGTTAAAAAAATAATATATAGTATAAATGTGTAACGGGTCAACCCTCCAACCCGATCATGTTGACCCGAACCCGACCCGTTAACCCAAACGGGTTCGCAGGTTCAACCTGAAACTGACCCGAACCCGTTTATACTAAAGCTAAACCGATTGGTTAATCATTAATTGACACATATAAGTGTTTTCGTTAGGAATTCTCTAGCATGGATGAATTGGTAGAGTGGTGTAGAGACGTTGGACGCGTAAATGGCTACGCCCTCGTCACCAAACGCACCATCTACGATAAACAGGGTAGCGGTCAGCCGTTAAAAATCTGGCTTACGTGCGATTGTGCCGGCGAGTACAAATCAACAGCCACGGTCAGACGCAGCGGGACCAGGAAAACCGGTTGCAAGTTCCAACTTATCGGGGCATGCCAAAAGAGGTTAGGTTATGGGATCTAAGGGTTGAGGAAGCTAAACATAACCACGAACCATTTCTGTATCTAGAGGGTCATCCGTCCCTAATGAGGTTGACTCCAACAGAAGAGAGGACGGTGGAGCAAATGACGCATCAGAACATAAAACCACGAGACATTCTTGCTGCCATTAAAGAGAACCCCCATAATGTCTCAACAAGAAACACCATATACAACGCTCTGGCTAAATTGGGTCGAATGGAACAAGTCGACGAGACTCCAATGCATATACTTTTCAACCGGTTGGAGAAGGTTGGGTTTGTTTTTTACCATAGAACATCTCATAACGGCGAACGGGTCGAGGATGTTTTCTTCATCCACCCGGAGTCGAACATGTTGTGGCGCGCCTTCCCGCATGTGTTGCTTATCGACGCCACCTACAAGACGAATCGGTACAAAATGCCGCTAGTCCAGATTATCGGTGTTACATCCACGTTGATGTCGTTTTGCATTGCTCATGCGTTCGTAAGCAACGAGAAACAGGAAAACTTCACATGGGTTCTACAGAGGTTGAAACACTCATTAGACAGTGTTATCGAACCCCGTGTAATAGTAATCGATAGAGATCGCGCCCTAATGAACGCATGTGCAACCGTGTTTCCCAGGGCTAGACATTCATTGTGTAGGTGGCACATACAGCAAAACATCTTCAAGCATTGCAGGCAAAGCTTTAAAACAGAGGATACATGGGGAAGGTTTCTTTACAAGTGGGGCGAGCTAACTAACTCAACGACCGATCTTGACTACAACTACTGGTCCGAGCGAATACGATCAAACTTGCCACGCAAAAAATCCGACGGTAAGTTTTATATATTTTTTGTTTAATAATCGTATTTATTTGACTTGTTTTAACTGCACTTGACTTTGATTACAGAGATTATGAACTATTTGGATTCAATCTGGTTACAACCATATAGAGACCGGTTTGTTTCGTTCTGGAGCGACCAACATCTGAACTTCGGTCAAAATACAACGAACAGGGCAGAGGGTCAACATGCCCTTTTGAAGCAGTACCTAGGCGACTCTAATTACACCCTAGAGAAAGTGGTACCACTTATCGATAAGCTCATAAGAAACCAGGTGACAGAAATCAAAGGCAGCATTGAAACAAGCAGGAGGCGAACATTGGGTCATCATAACAAACCAATATTTAATCTCCTACTAAAGAAGGTTTCACATGCCTGCCTAGAGTTTATATCAGACGAAGTAAATGAAATAGAAAAATTAAAGTTATATAACCGTACATGCGCGTGCCGTTTGTATACAAGCTGTGGGTTGCCGTGCGCGTGTCGGTTGGAACCGTATACAACGAATGGTAATACATTATTCGACCAACCACATTTTATAATCATAGCCTTTCATCACGCAAAATCTTATTGATGTTTTATGTTGTTTGTTGATATGTTTCTTAGGTCAAATGATCCCGTTGGAGTTGATAGACCCTTTTTGGAGAAAGTTAAATTTGGACTCCATAGTCGAACCGAGCAAGGTGTACTCTTTCGACTTAGATGGAGAATTTGCGCTTCTCAAACAACATTTAAGTGCTCAGCCGAGAGAACTAAAGAAAAACTTGATTCAAAAGATGAAGGAGTTGGTACAACTCAATAAGACGAAGCTTAAACAACCAGTTGTGCAAAAAAACACACGGGGTCGTCCAACTTTAAAAGCTCAGCAACAAAGGAAGGATGATTCGTTTACGGAGCCTTCAAGACACAGCTTTTTTACAACGCAGGACCAGTATAGTGATTCACAAGATTCGTTTGGCACACAAGAGTCAACGATCGAACCTACCAGGGATAGCTCGTTTGTCGACTCACAAAGTTATTGTACTGAAACACCTATGTTCTTCAGCGAGATTGTGAAAGGCGCTAAGAATTCGAAAACAAAAAACAAGGTCGCAAAATCAAAGGAAGAGCCACCAGACTTACCTTTGCTGCCTGTCGGACAAGTTAATATGTTCATGCACTTCAAAAAGTACATTCCACCGTGCTTCTATCCACACCTCAGTCACATACAAAATGTGCAGGGTGATGGTAATTGTGGGTTTCGATCTATAGCGGTCGGCTTATCGCTTAAAGAGTGGCAGTGGCCGTTCATACGGGAGCATCTTCATGATGAGTGTAACCGGTTCCACGAATTTTGGAAAAAGATACATGAAGTTCAGTATCAACATCATTAGTTTGGTCCAACCATATAGACGGAGCACCTCCACATAAGTGGCTACAAATGCCATTCACGGGGCTTCTGATAGCAAACCGGTGGAATGTCATTTGTCTCTTATTAAGTGACCTTGGTTGTGCTTCATTTTTTCCCATGTTCACAACAGCCGAAGAAAGTATTCCGCATCGAACAGCCGCGCTTGTACATGTACATAGGAACCATTTTATTCACGTAAGATTAGAAGGGGAATATCCAATGCCAACCCCATCAGGATACTGGCGACAACCGACACGGAATACGCTAGCAGAAAGTTGGTATCACTATTACAAGGAACGTATTGACCAATATAATACGATCGTTGATGAATATAGGACCAGGGATTACATAGATATAGGTGCCCTATGAATATAAAATGTTATTTGCATGTTTTGACAATTTGTAATGATCAACATACACGTTATATAAATGTTTTGGCAACTTTTTGAAATTGAACTTGAAAAAACGTTTAAACGAATCAATTTGCATGTTTTGACAATTTGTAATGATAAACATACACATTATATAAATGTTTTGGCAACTTGTTGAAATTGAATTTGAAAAAACGTTTAAACGAATCAACGTTAACGCATACCGACCGTATTTTCGTCAGTTCCGCATATAGTAATTGAAAATAAATGAAAAATACTGAATTGTATACGTGTCGTATAAAAACATACGCCTCGTATACCGTGATCGTATATTAAGTATACGACAGAATTAAAATAAATTAAATTACTGTATACGGGTCGTATACTTTTATACGGCCCGTATACAAAGGAAAAAAGATCGTATAAGTTTTATACGACCTCATTTCCACCATACGGCTTCAACATTCCACCAAAAATTCTCTTGGTTTTCTCTCGTATCGTTCTTGGACAGCGTTCTTCGGCGTTTTTGGTGTTTTCTTCTCGTTCTTCCTATACGGTACGTTTTCGTATAGTGAACTTTCAAATTCCGTAACATGTTAGATTATGGTCTTGTATAGTAAAGCGTAGATAGGTGTAACGATTACAATTGTATAATTCAATTTGAAAAAAAAAATTGAAACAGAAAATTGTAACTGATTATTTAAGTGTATACGGTCGTATAAATTGTATACGATCGTATAATGTTTGAATATTCAAACATTATACGATCGTATACAATTTATACGACTGTATACAGTTGAATAATCAAAGGTTTTACGATCGTATACATTATATACGCCTGTATAGCGTTTGAATATTCAAACATTATACGATCGTATATTTATATACGGTCGTATACTTGTTTGAATATTCAAACATTATACGAAAGTATATTTTATATACGGTCGTATACTTGTTGAATGTTCAAACATTGTACGAGCGTATATGATATGTACAATACGTTCGTATACAAGAACAGCATTCGTATAATACGTAAACGATAATCGTATAGTGATTGCTAAGTTGTAATTGTTATTTGTTACAGACAATATGGCTGAGTCATCAGCAGCTGGTGCGGCCCGTAGAGGT
Organism: Helianthus annuus; assembly: GCF_002127325.2. Classification (NCBI taxonomy): domain Eukaryota; kingdom Viridiplantae; phylum Streptophyta; class Magnoliopsida; order Asterales; family Asteraceae; genus Helianthus; species Helianthus annuus. The sequence continues at coordinate 166,998,440 of NC_035436.2, forward strand.
CGAGGTCAGGGTCAGGGTCGGGGCCGTGGACGCGGACGGGGACGTGGACGTGGACAGGAGGAGGAGGTTGTGCCCGATTTTACTGAGACGGGGCAGTTTCTTAGAGATATCCCCCGAGGTACGGTTGCCTATAGGGTTTTGGGCAAATTACGGGAGATGGTGCTGGATGCGCCTCGGACCATAGATTTTCAGTTTTTGACCGATACTGGAGCGACCGGTCGGGTCCGGGAGCTCATGCCAGCTAACTCCCCGTGGGACCGCTTATTTGATGCCGCCGCAGAGCGGGCCCATAGGGAGATTACTTTAGAATTTTTATCTACCTTTTCATTTACGGACACCCGGGGTGGGGGTTTTCAGCATTTTTTGACGACAGAGGCCGTAGCTTTTACTATTTGCGGCAAGACTCAGAGGATGACACTTCCTCAGTTCGTTGTTGCCTTGGGTCTGTACTCACAGGAGGACTCAAGGTCCCGCGCATTTTTTGATGCGCCAGTCAGCACATCCACTGACGTGGTGTGGCCGTTTTGGCGCACTATTGGGTTCGGGGAGTTCGCGAAACCGAAGCAGCGATCCCCGAAGGCACGGGCGACTGATCTTTACGACCCGCTACACCGATACCTACATCGGTGTATCGTCGTGACAATCGCCGGTCGTCATGATAGCAGGGAATGGGTCACCCAAAATGACCTATTCTTCTTGCACGACTTACTTACCGGCGGGAGGGCCAAGTTGGCCGCATATCTCGCCGACTACGCTTTTAAGCGACCCTCTTCCCACATCAGCTGTGGGGCCTTCGTCGCCCGTCTGGCGAAGGGTTTCTTTCGCCTCCAGTCCCCGCAGGTGGCAAGTGATATGACCCTGACACGCCAGCTTGACAGGGTTGGGAGGGACACAGCCCTATCAATGGGTTTGGCTCGCGAGGTCGAGGGAGGGCAGCTGGTTTGGGCTTATGGTGTGGGTGAGGGACCCCGTGGAGAGGGTGGTGATGAGGAGGTAGACGAGGGAGAGGGAGGCGAGGGCGAGGGAGAGGGAGGCGACGGAGAGGGGGTCGCTCATACTGTCGATCGATCACAGGTAGCTGCGGAGGAGTTACGGGGTGATCGCCCGTACGTTCGACGCAGCGTGAGACAGCGTGTGATGCCTCCACCGGGGGTGGAGGAGAGACTCGGTCAGGTCGAGTCGGATGTAGCTGCAGTTAGAGGGGATTTAGCTGCAGTCATAGGGGATTTAGCTGCAGTGAGAGAGGATGTACAGTGGATGGTCGAGGCGATTGTGGCTATGCATTCTGCCGCGCCCCTACCTCCACGAGCCGGCGCTGCACCACCACCATCATCACCGCCGTAGCTGCTTATTGTATTATTATTATTATTATTATTATTATTATTAGAGTTAATTGCTCGGATGGTCCCTGTGGTTTCAAGTTTTTTCACGTTTAGTCCCCACCTTTTGAAAATAGCAGGTATGCTCCCTATGGTTTGTCATTTTGTTACTCGGATAGTCCCTGAGTAGATGTCAGTTAGTTTGAAAATAGCAGGTATGCTCCCTATGGTTTGTCACTTTGTTACTCGGATAGTCCCCAGAGTAAATGTTGGGGGACTATCCGAGTAACAAAATGGCAAACCATAGGGAGCATACATGCTATTTTCAAAAGGTGGGGACTAAACGTGAAAAAACGTGAAACCACAGGGACCATCCGAGCAATTAACTCTTATTATTATTATTATTATTTTGTTATTTTACGTTTGAAACTTTGTAAAAGTTTATCTATTTTTTTTTGTTTTAGATGTAAAACATTATAAATATTAATATTAATCTTATGTTTAGATGTTAACTTATTTGTTTAATAATTGTTATCGTAGTTTATCATAATCATATCACATATTTATTGTTTTACATAGTGGAAACTTACTAAACATTATAAATACGTTTAACTAGAAACTCGTAACATAATCCGATATATACAATACTATTTTAAAATTTACAAAACTTATTAAACGGTTTCCTGATTGCAACAAAAAAATAACTATTTTATACATATTTATCGTTTTACAAAGTGGAAACCTATGAAACATAATAAATACGTTTAACTACAAACTGGTAACATAATGCGATATATAGAACACTATTTTAAAATTTTCAAAATTTATTAAACGGTTTCCCGCTTGGAACAAAAAATTAACTTTTCTATACATATTTATCGTTTTACAGAGAGGAAACTTATTAAACATAATAAATACGTTTAACTACAAACTCGTAACATAATCCGATATATACAACACTATTTTAAAATTTACAAAACTTATTAAACGGTTTCCCGATTTCAACAAAAAATTAAGCTTTCTATACAGGCTATACGGGCCGTATAACATTATACGGCCCGTATACATATTTCAAAACTAAAAACCCTTGTCAAACCTTCGAAACAATATGCAAGTATGTATACGACCCGTATATAATATACGTCCCGTATACATATAAAAACAAAAAAAAACATTCCACTAATTAAATTCTGTGCATAAACATTCTATACGGCCCGTATACAAATAGGAATGTGAAAATAAGATTATAGGGGTGTGAAAATAGAAGAAGTCTAGTTATATAAGTCTGCGGATAAAGTTGACTTTGTAAAGATGATCGTGTTATCACAGCTCATGCTAGCTGTGTTAGTCTGCCCGTAACGGGGCGTTTTTTTTAAAAAAAATTGCAAAAAAACGCCGGATAACGCCGGAACCCCCACTACATGGGGCGTTTCCGGGCGTTTTTTTTGAAAAAAATTGTTGGTGGCGTGGTTTTAAAAACGCTGTGAATTGGAAAGATGGCCAAAATTCGACCGTTGGCAACGGTCAAAAAGTAATTTATTTTTTTTTTTTAATTCTAAATTTTACCCACTATATATATATCAATCCATTTTCTCCAATTTTTTATAAAATTTCTACTACTTTCTCACCCACTCTCTTCTATTACTTTATAAAAAAACATCCACTTTCTCCTATTTTTTTACAAGCATGCATCCATACCGACCCCCGTTTGGTGGCCCCGCAAGACCCACGAACCCGAACACAACCCAACCGCAAACCCCGTACAACCTACAAGACATGGACCCGAGCTTTTTAAGTTACGCGGCTTACTTGAGTGGCGCCCCTCCTTTTGTTCCTCCCACATACGGCTTTGGTCAAGCCGGCGGGTCGCAACCGTCACAACCCGAACCCGAATCCGAACCCGATGTCGAGGCGACGCGTTGATCTTGGCTCAAATGCGTCGCCAAAAAATACGAGAAAAATATGGACTTTAGATCATCTAGTTTTTTTATTTTTTTTTTCTGTTTTTTTTTCGGTTTTTATAATTTTCTGTTTTTTTTTTTTCGGTTTTTTTAATTTTCTGTTTTTTTTTGTATTTTTTTTCAAGTATTGTAATTTATATTTTAAATTAATGAAGACTTTATCTTTTATATTTTAAAAAAAAAATAATTGTCAAATGATTGAGTGGGCATTATTGGGATAATGCCCCACTACACCTATTTTTCTATAATGCCCAAAGTGTGACTAGGCGACACGTGACGCATAATGCCCCATGTTGGAGGCATTATTCTTGTTTACCACTACGGGTGGTCTTACATAAATACCTGTGTAGTCTGTGTAGTCTTTGAAGTCTGATGATTGGCTGATTGCAACTTTTTGGATAATTTTAATTTATATAAGCATGCTAAGGGGACCCGGGGTGGTCCGTGTTCGGCCACCCCATCACGCGTTGTTTGCAAAGCTACACCGCCGCCACTCAAATGAAAACGCGTTATATTATTAACGCGTCAAGTGTATCACGCGTTGAACTTTTGAGTTTGATAGGATATGGCTTGTACATTGTGCATTAATACTTGTACATTGGAATCCCCATCACTAGTGATACCACCCCCACTACATTTCTATCACTATCACTAGAATATTGGGTGCTGACATGGCATGATTTGATTGGGTGCTCCCATCACTAGAACCCATCACTAGTGAACCACCCCGGGTCCCCTAATGCTTCACGAATATTCATTCGGGACATGGGTAAGTGCATTGAAAATGTCTTTTCTATCTCAATGCTTATAATTTAGTTAAGTGCTATCATTCGGTATATATTTATCTCTATACACCTTTAAAATTCTTCATATATCTCATTCTTCGTATAAAAATAATAATTCTTTATTTTTAATATCAATTATTTTCACGAATATTCATTCGGGACATGGGTTAAGAGCATTCTAAATCACTTTTCTATCTTAATGCTTATACTTTAGTTAAATCGATTTTTCTATCTTAATCCTTATACTTTTTAGTTAAGAAATATATATTTATCTCTATATATTGTCCACCTTCATAATTCTTTGGGTAAATTACACTTTTCGTCCTTTATGTTTGTAGCGGGTTGCAATGGATAACCTTTAACTTCAATAATTACAGTCACAATCCTTTATTTGTAAAACTTATTACATCATACGTCCTTTACCACTAACCATGTTAAAATTTTCAGTTAAGTATGACATGTGCTTTGAACATGAGGGTATGACGGTAATTTTACTCATTTTATTTAGAAATATATTTAAACAAATAAACCCTCTCTCTCTCTCTCTCCCTCAAACATACCCTCTCTCTAACACACACTCTCTCCCTCCCTTTATCTGCAAACTACTATCACGCAACAACTTCATCTCTGATCCAATTTACATTTTGTATCAAATCGCTTCAAAGATCAGTCTACGATGTTCAATCGCAAAGATTCCAGACTTGCAATCCTTGTTTTATCTTGTACCCTGCTTATCCAGGGCATGTTCATCCAAGTGTGATATTATTATAAGCCCTAATTTCAACCTTGTCGAATCTTCTTATCAAATCAATTAAAAATTGTCAGAATTACTAGGACACATAAAGGAAACCCAAAACAGAAATTGTAAGTAAACATCGCTTCTTTGCTTTCTTTCTTTGGGTTTAAACCCCTCATATCATTGCAGTTCAGCGTAACCTAATCTCCCGCATATCACAACGAAGATCATAATCAACAAGAATTTTCGGTAAATCAATCGATATCTACTCTCTGTTTTCTCCTTTATTCGGCTTGACATCGATTAATGGCTGATTTGAATGTCAAGCTTTTTTTGTTACATTTGAACACATCTTTGTTTAAGAAGACAATTGCTTATTTGAATGCCATGTACAAAATGGGGTCGGAGTTGTGATGGTGTGGTTACAGTGGGTGGGTTGGGTGGGTTTACAGAGAAAAAGAAAGTGTGAGAGAAAGAGTATGTGGGTGAGGCACATCTGAACGACGACAGTGGTGGATTAAGAGGCTCCGGTGTCTTGCCGGAACATAAATATTTTTGGTCTGCAACATTATTTTTATTGGGGTTTACTTTGGTTCATAGACAGGCTTGAACTGGCTGAAGATGGAGGTGGTTTGACTGTGATGGTGGTTGTTGTGACTGGGGATTAAAAGAGTAAAACAAGTTTATTTTATTTTTTGGTTCAAAAGTTTTAGAACTTACACAAATAGTCCCTAAGATAGTAAAAAGACGAATTTACCCTCATGTGCATTGCACATGACTGGATCTAACTGAAAATTTTAATTAGGTTAGGGCCAAAGGACCTAGAGTGTAATAAGGTTTTCAAATAAAGGATTATGACTGTAATTATTGAAGTTAAAGGTCATCCATTGTAATATGATACAAACATAAAGGACGAAAAATGTAATTTATCCTAATTCTTTTTATATCTCACTCACCGTGTAATTTTCTATTCACTTAAATAATAATTCTTTGTATTTTATGTTAACTAGTTTATTTTTTCGCGCGTTGTGGAGGTACGTTATTATTGGCATTCGATCAGTATCAGTTGGATTCGTTACAGTACGGTACGATATACGCACTCGGTATACCGGCACGATATACGCACTCGGTATAGAAATCAACATGCATTATACATCGACCGAACCGTAAAAAATGAACAGCGGTATCGGCAGACGGCAGCGGCATCGATGTTGTTCGAAGGGTATCGGTAGGTTCAAATTGTTGTGGTATTGGTATGGATATTCATTTATCGTCGTAGACAAAGTTGTATAAATGAAAAGTTATCGAAACCAAAAACCATAAAAATAAATACAGGTACCGTATTGTAGCGATAAAGTGTGAGCTTATCGAAAGTGAAAACACTATAAATAAATATTGGTAATAAACTGTTGTTGTTTGGTCGGTTTCAATTTGGTTCTTTACAGTAACAGCACAGTATTCGTTATCAAACAAGAAAAAAACAAATTAAATAATAAATGAACTATTTATAAAATCATATATAACTATTTTGATTAAATAATTATTTTGGTTCATTAGTATTCACCACAAGATTCAATTCTTGTGTATAATCGTCTGTTATGGTTTTTACGCTCACAAACAATCAAGAGATGCACATGGAGAATTAATAGTGAGCTTTTACATTTGGAGATTCGCTATAGGATCCAGTCTAGAGACTCTGAGGCACTAATGATTAGGGTTATATATGTTCATCAATAGTTTAATGATTAGGGCATTAATGATGAAATAAACAATTAATGAATAGTTCGTGAAATATTCGACAGTATATGTTCATTCGTGTAATAAATAAACGAACAAGAAATATTGTTCGTTAAGTTTAACGAACTAACATGAACAGAGGCTAAATTTGTTCGTTTATGTTCGTGAACGTTCAATAATGTGTTCATTTATGTTGCTTGTTTATGTTCATTTGTGTTCGTTAATTTATAGGTTTTTATATGTTATGTATTTGTTTTATCGTTTTTTAGTTTAAAAAAATTGAAACCCCGGTTATACTATATATCTCTCCTAACATTTTTCATTTAGCCATTTCAATTTTAGTTTGTCTTAAAGTTTGACAAACTTCTTAATTTTGTGTGTGTTTCTGATAATTATGTCAACTTTGTTCGGATAATTATGTTACGTGTTTATTTTTTTTATTTTTTTGTGGATTCTTCGTTTTTTCTGTACTTCTTGAGATTGGATCTCGAACACAGTGATTTCTTGTTTTGAATGGTGTAACGAGTGCGGAATACAAGTTATACCACAACCGAGCGAGAGTATTAATCAATAAACAAGATTTCAACGTTTAACGGGTTCATGTATTGAATTTGATAGAGTTTCAGTACAAGATTACACAAATATTAGCTCTCCAAAGCACTATCTCTTTAGCTCTTGCAAGCTCTCTCAATACAAGTGACAGACTACATGTATATATACTACAAAGAGTCAAGACCATGTGACAATGAATTATTCCATGCGACTGTCAACATGTGCTAATGACACTATCAATGTCATTTGGCACACATCTTTGGCGACAGTGACTAGGAACCGACGAAGGTCCATGTAGGTTGGTTGCTTCATACATACCAAACGATGGTCCCATCATATTTTCCAAACGAAGGTGAATATGATGACTTCATGACGTACAAAACAACGGTGTGTCCATGTCTTTTGTCTTCACTTTAAACACGATTGCCCTCTTGGATTTTGTATAATATAGACATCGAGTATGCATGTCACTTATGATCTCGGTTTTCGAATCACACGACGGAGGAACCTCGTCGACCACGGTCGCGAACGAACGGTCACGAGTGAACGGTCGTAACTGAACCGTCACTAGCGACATACAAAAGTGCATCAACATTTTCCGGTGAAAAATGTAGATTTTATTTTAAAATTAATATATATGTTTGTGTGTATTCATAAACGTTTTTTGGGTTTGATGTGCTAAAAATAGTTTAATAAAAACAACTAAAATTAGCCTAATCTAGACACAAAAGTAAGACTCTCTAAGCTACTAACCGGCAAGTGAACCGACCGACTCTAGTAAAGCTAAGTATGTTAGGATATCGAACCCACGAGACTCTATTTAATTACGTTAACGACTCTATCTAGACTGACACTGACGAACTGTTTTTATGTTTGAGGGGGGGGGGTTCTAAAAATCCTAAATTTGCAATTAAATTAAAATTAACTAAATAAACCAACGTGAATTAACTTGGGTTTTACTCAGATGATGAAGGCAACTACCTAGACTGGAATCCTGGTTTGCGTCAGTAATGATATTATTAGGATATTAGGTATTATGGAACCGGGATCTTCTAATACTAAACCTGTCGAGATACCGAACAAGACCCCCGGCCCTTCTCAGGAAGACACTTATGGCACTCTAAAGGCTGTTATGAACACCGGTTGGTTAGACTCCCTCACAGGACATCTAAGGGGTTTACGAAAGTACCCTGATTCGATTTACTCCCTCACAGGACCTAAACCTAGGGTAGACTCGGGTTCTTGATTAGACTTGTTAGACAACGGTCAAAAGGTAAACTAGTTCAGACTCCTCACGAAGCTCCTACCTAGCAATTTAATGACTTAGACCTAACAATAACCTCGCACCTTACAACTATTGAGATTAGTAGAACACTTAAATTTATTTGATTACCGAATATTACTTCTAAAGTGTATCGCGCGATTAACCCTAAAGATTATAAATTTATTCCATGATATAGACACTCACCAAAACTTATAACCTAGCATGAATCTATTATGTGATATAGACCGTCACCAAGAATCATACGAAGCAACAAACAATATTCAAACACTTTTAAGCATGCATATACATCTAACCAATAATCGAGTCGACTACTTTCGCAAACAAACCATAAATAACTAATTATCCATTATAAAATCAAAACTTTACATAACCATTCATCCAATCTAGGTAGTATAAAGAATTTAGCCAATCAAAGTCATGGAACAAGTCAAAAACAAAGTATTTCCAATCACGAGAAACATAATTAAGTGAGAAACGAAGAATAAAGACACCCGAATAGCAGAACGACGACCCGGATGACTTCCTAAGCTTTAAGACCTCAATTGGCAACTTCAAGATCTCGAAACTGCTTCAAAGAATGTCCAATTTTCGCCCAAAGTTCAATTGATTCGTAAGTTGGTTGCTGTTTGAAGTTAATGATTATTTATAGTTAAACTCTGTTCAAACACCAAATTTCTGCCGTCAATAAACCCCGTCGCGCTACGCAACGGGAATCCCTCTTAAGCTTCGCGTAGCGCAAAGCCTCTAATCTCCAGAAATTATTATAATAATCGGCGCACTTGTCCAGGGGGTTTCTTTGTTGCCGTCGCGTAGCGCCAAGGCTCAATTTTTCCAGATTTCTTCGATTTTCGTTCCCGTTCAGCTACACGGTGATCCGACTCCTATTTCAGCTTCATAATCAGCCAATTATTTGATGTTTTCTTCGACTTTCAGCAACAACGACCTGAAAACACACAAACTAACTAAAGTAACGAATTCTAACTAAAAACTGAAACAAACTAAACGAAATATATACAAATTATACACGAATAAATGATGTATTTTACAATACATCAAATATTCCTACACTTACTCTTTTTTCGTCCCCGAAATAGAATTATGCAAACGGAATTAGAATCAGATAAATATTCGGGTTCAAAAGTCTAGATTACTTATTAAAATTAAAACTTGTGTTAACCGTGATTGCAAGTATGCTTGTCCTCTTAAACCCAAGCCCGGTTCCAATCCCTTATCATATAATTTAAGTACAAGTTCGGTTAATTTACCTAGGGTCTCATACTAGAATCTGCCGTTTCACCTAATCTCGCCTCAAGCTTAAAGAACAAAAGGAACAGTCACTGGACTATTTCCTAACCGTTTTATACCAAAATCAAAAGAATTTAACATCAAAGTTTTTCATAATCCTACGAGTTGTGAGAACTTAGAGAACTCGGTCTTCCCGTGCGGGTAAATGAATAGAGGTTGCATTCGTTCGTTTATGTTCGTGAGCGTTCGTTAATGTATTTAGTTATGTTCGTTCGTTTATATCTATTTGTGTCCGTTCATTTAAAATGTTTTATATGTTGTATTTTGTTATATTGTTTTCCAATTTTTAAAAATTTGAAACCCTAGTTATACTATATGCCTTCCCTAACATCCCTCATTTGAACATCTCAATTTCAGTTTGCTGTAAAACTTGGCGTATTCTTAATTTTGTGTTAATCACGTTTCTCACAATTATGTCATCTGTATTTTGATAATTATGTTAAGTGCTTATTTATTTTTGGTGGATTCTTCATAATCATTGTGATGAAAAATGCAGATTTTATTCTAAAACGTTGTTTGTATTAACTTATGTTCGAACATTTGTTTGAGTTCATTTGCATTTGGTAAGTATTCGCAAACAATTCATGAACACGTTCATTTCCTTAATGAACAAACACAAACAAGAAATCTCGTTCAGTAAGCGTTCGTGAACAATTTATGAACAAATTAATTCCTTAACGAACGAACACAAATAAGGTCTTATTCTTGTTCGTTCAGTTCGTTTACAGTCCTATTTATGCCCTTATAAGCTAGGTTATTTTGTCTCTATTTCTAATCCAAAAGAAAGTAATCATCTTTATATCTTTAATGATTATTTCTATAGTTATTTTCTAATATAAAAAAATTAATAACGTCATTACTAGTGAAGCCCTATTTATGCCCTTATAAATCCAAAAGAAAGTAATCATCTTTATATCTATAATGATTATTTCTATAGTTATTTTCTAATATTAAAAAATTAATAACGTGATTACTAGTGAGACATTTTCCTAGAGTGTTAATTCTCTCTCAAAGTGAAGATCTCGTAGCCTGATTTCCTCATCATTTCAGATATTACAATACATGATATGTAAACAAACATTTTGATCAATCTTTGAAGTAATAAGTGATCGAAGTAACCCGTCGGATTTTACGTTTAAGATTTAATCAGATTTTATTTGTGTAGGAACTACTTCTTTTGTCCATCATGTCACATATTTGTTGGTGTTGAAACATTAGAGAAAAGCTCATGGGATGCTAAACATATACTCTTTTGAGCTTACAACATGACCATTGGTTAAACATGTGTGTAAATAAGTGTCTTCATTGGCTCCATTAAGTGAAGCACATCAGCTTACATGTACATATGATATATCTCAGATATTATAATAAACAATTCAGATCATTACATATGCATGTTTTACCTAATTATGGTGCTAGTGATGATGTGGGTCGGGTCCTCCCGGAACTGATCTCTTTGGGTAACTATTCTTTCTACTTGCAACGTCTCTTTCAAATTGCTCCTCAAACAATCTTCTCGCAATCTCTATTTTCCTGATACCAGTCACAGAACGACTTGCGTAGGACGAGACCAAAAGCATTAGAAACAAAACCCAAAAGATTGCCCTACAAGTTCTCATATCTTTGTGGTTTCCAAATATGAAGCAATGCTAGCTAGGGGTGAATCTTGATGCTCATACTTACAAGTATGTATGTGTATATATACGTGTCTAAAAAGATTTCAACTTTTTAGGTTACACTAGAGGATGATTCACATGACATCGATTTACACGTAGTTTGATGAAGCGATTGGAGGTTGAGTTTTAAGATAAGCTCAAGATTAACCAAGCTAGTTCATTGGTGGGTTGATGTTGACGTACTTGAAGCATACTTTATAAGTTTATATTTTACCAGTGAAGGAGAGTGTTCTAAAAGTTTTATATTTTATCAGATGAGTTTTAGTGTTTTAGAGATAGTGTGATAAAATATAATTAACTCTTTTATTACTAATGCATAGTTGTCAAAGGCGTAAGGCGCACTCAAGGCGCAAAGGGTGAGCTTTGGTCTTCAAGGCGTCTAAAAAGCAAGTGTTTTTTTAGGAGAGTCATTACGTATAAAATTACAGTTTTTAAGGATTTTAGACACATTTTAGGCTTCTTTTGGGCTAGTTTAACTTGATTTAGGTTGTTTCCAGTCTTGTTTAATATTCTTATAATTGTTTCAAATATGTTTAAACCTGTTCAAACGATTTTTGACCAGAATTTCGTTAGAATTTGGTTTGAAAATATGCCTGAGGGTCTAAAAGTGGGCCTAGATCCACGCCTGGGTGAGCCTTAACAACAGAGCACTAAAGTAATAACAATAAAAGGTATTATAACGAAAATCAAGTTAATCGCTTAGTTTTTTAATTACCTTATTATAGTAAACAACATTGTGTATGTAAAAACGAAATATATAATCTGTATTTTTTAACCCGGTTTCCAATTGTTAATCGATGATTTTTATCTAAATAAAAAGCATATAGCAATTTAAAAGGACATAAACGGGTACCTGTAAAGTAGTAATATTGTTTAAATCCACGTAAGAATGCGTGCATGGAATGCATGAAGGATGATCCATTATAACCCTATTTTCCAATTGGTCCACCGGCTATTCGTAATATAACCAACTAATTAAACTTTAGGTTTTAGGTATTATAACTGAAAAAAGCTTTAGGTTTTAGGTATTATAATTGAAAAAGTATATATATGAAATGTGACGTCATGGATATAGATTAGATAAGGGTCTAGTTAGGTACAAAGGGTGGATCGATCCGAGCACTTTGGCATCGAAGTGAAGGTCACACTAATTTCCATACATCAATTATACATAAAATCGAGTGACCGCACACTACTAGAAAACTACATTTTTTCCTACAAATTTCCTACAACTCAATTTTTTTTTTAACGGCAAATTTGGATCACTAACGGACCACTGGAGTATCATCATGCCACCAGAGGAACCACCCGATCATATCCATCTCCACTAGGCATAACACCACACCAATTCAGGAGGAAACCCAATAAACATGGGAAAACCCCCTTGTGAGAATCGAACCCAAGACCTATTGGTCCCAAAGCTTTATCCCACCACCAAGATGCCACTAGGCTATAAGGCCATGGGCTCCTACAACTCAATTATTTTTACAATTTTCCTACAATTTTTTGACATAAAAGAAAAACAAAAAAAAAAAAACCCAAAACTTTTCCACAAATTTCCTACAAATTTGCCACACAATAAGTAATTGTAGCAATTTCGTCACAAAATTTATAACCTTTTCGAAAAATTTCCGACAAAAATTATAAAATTTTATATTATTTGTAATTACAATAAAATAAATAATTTGAAAAATATAAAATATTAAATTTGTCGGAAATTTGTAGCAAATTTACACCAGTTGCTACAAATTTCCTACAAAAAAAGTTATTTTATTTGTTATTTATCAACTTTTAGAAAAATAGAAAATTTAAAAAAATAAAATGATAAGTTACTCGGAAATTTTATAGCAAATTGACAGCAGTTGCTACAAATTTCCTACAAAAAGGCCATTATTCAACAAATTAAGAAGAAAACATAATTTTGAAAAATAAAATATTAGATATGTCAAAAATTTGTAGCAAATTGATACCAGTTGCTACAAATTTCCTACAAAAAAAGTTATTTTATTTGTTATTTATCAACTTTTAGAAAAATAAAGATAATTTTAAAAAATAAAATGATAAGTTTGTCGGAAATTTGTAGAAAATTGATAGTAGTTCCTACAACTTTCCTACAAAAGGCTATTATTCAACAAATTAAGAAGAAAACATAATTTTGAAAAATAAAATATTAAATTTGTCGGAAATTTGTAGCAAATTGATACCAGTTGCTACAAATTTCCTACAAAAAAAAAGTTATTTTATTCGTTATTTATCAATTTTAAAAATAAAGATAATTTTAAAAAAAGAAAATGATAAGTTTGTCGGAAATTTGTAGGAAATTGACAGCAATTGCTACAAATTTCCTACAAAAAGGCTATTATTCAACAAATTAAGAAGAAAACATAATTTTGAAAAATAAAATGTTAAATTTGTCAGAAATTTGTAGCAAATTGACACATGTTGCTACATATTTCCTACAAAAAAAAAGTGATGTTATTATCAATTTTAGAAAAATATATAATTTTAAAAAATAAAATAATAAATTTGTCGGAAATTTGTAGCAAATTGACACAAGTTGCTACAAATTTCCTACAAAACAGTTCTTTAGTTTGTCGAAAATGTGTAGCAAATGAACATCAGTTGCTACAGATTTCCTACAAAAATGTTATTTTAATTTTTCAATTTAGAAAACATATAATTTTAAATTGTAAAATGTCAAATTTGTCGGAAAGTTGTGGCAATTGACCCTACGATTCTGTACTATACTATATCATACCATACTATACCATATATTATACGATATTATACTGTGTTGTACCATACGATACAATCTTATACAGTACCATACAATACAATCCTACACTACACGACAAGACAAGACACGACACGACACGACGCAACATGACACGACACTATACTATACGATATAGTATAGTATACTATATTACATTGTGTGATACGATACGGTCTTATACTATACAACACTACACTATACTGTACGATGCTATCATATACTATACAATACTACACTATAATATATTATACCATATAGTATACGATACTATACTATACTATATTATAAGATATGATATGATCATATACTATGCTACACTATACTATACTATACTATACTATATTGTAATATACTATACTATAATATACTATATTGTACGATACGTATCGATACGATCCTATACTATGCAAAACGACACTACAGTATACTGTACTGTACTATATTGTACGATACGATACCGTGATGAACTACCGGTATTCGCTTTTAAAAGGCGTACAAACATATCATACATGTTTTAATGGATCATATTGGGCCTTAACGGACCACAACTGTCAATAGTTGACCGTATATGTCTTAATGGACCATGTTACGCCTTAATGGATAACAACGGGCAATAATAGACCATACAAGTCTTGATGAACCATATGTGCCTTAATGGATCACAATGGACAATAGTAGATCATACATGTCTTAATGGACCATGTTGCGACTAATAGATCACAACGGGCAATAATAGACATTACAAGTCTTGATGAACCATATGGGCCTTAATGGATCACAATGGACAATAATAGATCATGCATGCCTTAATGGATCATATTGGGCCTTAATGGATGTCTTAGTGGACTATGTTGGGCCTTAATGGATCACAATGGCCAATAGTAGATCATACATTTCTTAATAGATCATATTGGACTTTATGGGATCACAATGGGCAATAGTAGACCATGCATGTCTTAATGGTCCATGTTGGGCCTTAATGGATCACAATAGACAATAGTAGATAATACGTGTTTTAATGGAGTATATTGGGCCATTATGGATCACAATTAACAATAGTTAGTATACATGTGTTAATGGATCATACTGGGTCTTAATGGATCACACTAACAATAGTATATTTTACATGTCTTAATGAACCATATTGAGCCTTAATGGATCACATTGGACAATAGTATATTTTACATGTTTTAATGAACCATATTGGGCCTTAATGTATCACAATGGACCATATTGGACCTTAATGGATAGGCAATAATAGATCATATATGTATTAGTGGACCCTATTGGAACTTAATGGATCACAATAGGCAATAGTAGATCATGTACGTCTTAATGGAGCCTTTGGGCCTTAAAAGTGCATTACTTTTCATATTACACGTATTTAACCCGTTTAACTTTTTCCTGATGTTTCAGTCTCGCCTTATATTTTTTTTTGTTATTACCATTAACTTTATTTTTTGAAGTTTTAGTCTCGAAATATATCTCTTTTTTTTGTTATTTACCATGACAAAACAAACTACCACACGGACAAAAACCGGTGTCGTGACAAGCGAACCAATTTCGACGGAATAACTTCTTCAATCCTAGTCCTGATTTGAAAACTATCTAAAAAAACTCACGACTCGTAGCTCGCTCGAAAAGGGCTTGAAACAAACTAGGTAAAAAAACTTGATTTAAAATGATCTGAGCCGAGCTGACTCATTTTGTAACCAAGCCGAGCTCGAGCCAAGATCGGCTCGTTTTAGGCTCGCTCACTTCAAACTCGAGCTCGAGACGAGTTGAGCTGCCTCGTTTAATTTCGAGCTCAAGCTCGAAGTCCCACCCTGACCTGACTAGCTTATAGCTCTAACCGATATCGGTAAAACAATTTTCGGTTGCTATTGTTCATAAATGCTAAATGCTCGTATGGTACCAATACCATAAGAAACCGAATCGATGTTGGCGAAAAACCGTCATAAAGCGCAAAAATCCACTAATTAATTCAAATTTTAGAAAATGATTTCCCCTTAACATTTTCACACCCAAAATTTTCCCTCCCAACCCAATCCCGCTTCCAATTTCAACTCCCCCCAAAAATTCATTCACTAGTATTCCTCTTCACCATTTTCTTCTCTAAATTAATCCTAAATTGATTTCCTCTCCAACCTTCGTCTCTCAACTGAATCGTCACTTCTATTAGGTAACAATCTCCTCTGTTCTTTATTAATCCACTTACTCTCTTCACACACCTCTTTCTATGTTCTTCATCTTAAAACCCTAGCTCCAGATCCACAACAACAACAAAGTATGTCACAAAGCTCTGACCCAAACAACCGCCCGAAACCTGACCCGCTACCTTCCGGTTCAGATTCAACCGGTTCACCTGCATCACCTCCGTCCTCATGGGCCAAACCCTAGGTCGAACCAGAAACTTCCTGTTCAATTTACACGGTACGACCCATTTTTCTGATGAGATTCTTCAGCAGAGGCACTTCCACCACTACCGCCACCGCCGTAGACTTCGGTCCGACGAGACCTATCCTCCTTGTGAACTGTGACGAGCAAGGAAAGTTCCAGATGGATCAGAAGCGGTTTATGTTCTTCGGCTCATACAACATTGGCTGGTGGTGTTTTAGATAATTGTTTTTTAGTATCTATTATCATAAATCAATTGTAAAAAGAAATCCCCTAACACCTCTAATATGGGTGGCAATGGCTATGGCGACATACCTCCTGATGAAGGAGGTGGGAGTGCTGGCGGTTAATGGTTACTGATTGTAAGTGGAGTATTCTAAACTCAAACTAACATGAATTTAATTGTTTGGTTCGTGTATAATTAGGGTGTTAATATATTGTATTTGAAAACATATGTTGCTGATTGGCTAGGGCTATTTGCTTTAGGGTATTTGTTAGAAACTGGAAAGAGTAATATGTACAGTTAGAGTTTGAATAAAAATACTAACTAAAATCTGAATGAATCTCTACAAATTTAAAGTTAGCATTCAATATAATTCAACTAATGGAAATGTAATGAAATCAGATGATCGAGTTTGGCTACTTAATGAATTAATATGTACATGACCAAAAACACATCTTTGTGAGAGAAGGGAGGCAATTTGTGAAATGGGAATAAAGGCCTCTCAAATCAGATTAAAAGAATAGTTAACATTGCTTTAGCTTTAGAAAACTAGTTTTAGTTGAAGACGATATGAAACTAACTATTTGGCCACTAAATAATTAGAAGCAGGTCTGTATTATATAAACTATAAGAAGCGTTTGTTATTTCAAGTCTTAATACCCCATAAAATCAAATCAAAACTCCGCTATGAGATACTTACTTTCTCTTATTGGTATGTTTGCCGTATGTTGATTATTTTGTCATATACTTTTGAATCATAGAAGGAAGAAACTATGCCTGGCAGCATTGGGTGAATGGGGTAGAAACAGAGGAAACTGAAAATGGTAATAATGATGTATCTCGTCCCTAAAGAGGCTAATGATCAGCCGAAGGAACTAGTAAGTAATTGATCTTGCACTAAAAGTTTATGTAACTCAAGTGTTATATTATTGGCATTTTTTTAAATGGCAGCTATACTAGAAACAAGCTTCTAAAAGGCTATTGCAGAATGGGGATACGGGTACTGATGTGGGTCCTCTTGTAACTAGGCCTACGCATATTCGGTTTGAATCTCTTCATGAAGGTATATAGGGATGCTAAATGGGTCATATTCGGTTTGTTTCATTTTATAGTTTAAATGGGTCAGCCTATTTCATTCTGCAGTTTAAATGGGCCAGCCTATTTCATTATGCAGTTTAAATGGACTAGCCTGTTTCATTTTACAGTTTACACGGGTCTTTTCGAACTATTAACGAACGGATCTCGATTAGCTTTTGAGTGGCCTGACTCTTGTTTACACCCCTAGTATGGAAGGATAACACTGATTAATATTTGCATTGTTTTGTTCAACTTGCAGGACCTATTAGTGGCAGTTCTACACATGTACATTTATTTGTTTAATTCGTCTTTTTAGTGTTTATAATGGATTCATTTAAACATGAATTCAAATATAATCTAATCAGAAAATGAATTTCTTACTTACTTACTCTGTTTATGTATGTTTGTGAGTTCAGGGAGCTATTTGAAGCAAAAATTAGGAAGCTTGTTGAACTCGGGTTCAGTAGAGATGCAGTTATACAAGCTTTGAAGCTTTTTGATGGTAATGATGAATAAGCAGCTGGATATCTTCTACCTCTGGAAAAGTGCGTGAATCTGCTATTTTTGTTTTGGTATTTGCTGGTGCTGCATTATGGATTAATTTGCCATTGGTCGTTTACACCTAAATTGTGCAATGCATGAAGTAGCTACCGCTGAAACTAAGGATATGATAGTTTATACAGTTTGTTATTGGCCATTTATCTTTGATTCTTTATCTACTTCACTTCATTTTTGTGTTCTTTGATTTTTAGGATCCTTGACAATGTAACATATATATGAATTATGGTGTCACTTTTACCGGTTGATAACTTTCACTTGATAAAATTATAGGTCGCGTACTCGCGACAACTTAAAGATTTGTATGGGGACGTGGATTGCGATGATTTAGCCTTGTGGAAAAGTTTGCATCCTATGTGTAAGGGTTGCAAGATGTTCGGGATAGGATCTTCTGATCCTGATTTTCTGGTGACCGGAAAAAAATCATCTACAATTTGCGGTTCTAATGATGATGCCCGACACTCGCAAGAGGTATCATTATTTATTCTTGTTATTTAGATAGCATAAACATTTTTAAGATAGTCCCATTAGTGAAGGTAATAGTTTAGGCTTTAAATGGGAAGAATGAGTTTGCTGATATGGGTTTCATATGGTGGTATTGAAGGTAGCTTGTTCGTGAATGATTGAGTACATTGCTGGTTGAATAGGTTTGTTATGGGCGGGTTTGGGTCACGGGTCAGAATGGGTTCAGCCGTGCGGGTCAAAATGGATCGGGTCAGAATAGGTTATTTTTAAACAGGGTTAATTTGATTCGGGTTAGAACGGGTTCACGTCAATTTTGATTTGGGTCAGAAGGGTTCATTTTCAAGGTTTATTTGGTTTGTGTCAGGAGTTTTTACAAAATAAGCACGAGTCGAGATGATTTTTACCACTCATGTATAAATATGTTTAATAAAGGAAAATTGCAAGAAACATAAGGAATTGCGTACTTATAATACTTTTTAATAATTTACTAAAATAATTAAGTACAAATAGTAACACCAAGGTTTGGAAGACGCGTCTCGTCCAGGAATAAGACACATTAACCAAATCAAAGACCATGGATGACAGCTTTATTTTTAACGCAGCATAAAAACTTCCAACGCCCGCCAGATCCACTTATAAACTCCCTGAAATACATGTAGTTTGAAAAACATCAACAAAAGTTGAGCGAGTTCATGTGTTCGTTTGTTTGTATGTATAAACCTTTGAAACATTGTAAGTATGTATGTAAGTCCCTGGTATGTAGCAATAAGGAAAAAGAGATCACCAATGGTTTGCAAGGCCATTGGTATGTGTGAAGTGATGTAGGAAGACTCAAACCTAGCAGATTTCGTACCGGGCTTTCTGCTGTAAGACATAGTCACCACATGGTCCATTCAGCGGACTCAGGAGTGGGGCTCGCTACACCCAAATAGATCTATCACTCATGCCCCTCGGTCCTACAACGAGGATTGATGGCCTTAATCGCCCTACTCCTTCACATGATCTAAGTAGTAACCCTCCTTAAGCTAACCATACCATGTATAAAATGTTTGTAAGTAATCGTAACATGCATTTCACCCCCGAAGTATAAAACTGAAAACAGTTAAAAGAAAAGGGGGACATGAACTCACCGTCGTGCGTCTTCAGTCTGTGTAACCCAAGTCTCCTCCGCAAACACGACTACCTACAGCGTACTAATGTCTATTAGACGAACGGGCCGTGCCTTGGCTTAGAGTTTAATGTTTTGAGTTGCGTTCCCGTATATCATTCCAAGTTATAATTATTAGTTAAAATAATTATATTTGGTTTTGGAATAATTGTTTAACCAATATTTTGTATTAATACTCCTCAGGTATTTTAATTTCCGTATTTCCTTCCCAAAGATGGAGGTATTTATGCATGTATTTTGTAGTTTCGAATAATATATTTTTAAGTCTCACTAAAAATATAGACAACTTATTTGTCGAACATAATGAATTCCAAAATATATATTTTTCCCAAAAATAATATATTTTCACTTCTTGTCTCCAAAATAATATTTACCAAAATATATTCGTTAAAGTGTTTTCCGGAATATTTCATAAGTTACGTTTTAGCGTTTGGTTCCACGATAACAAGCGTGTAACTTAATTATTTATTCCTTGTAATTTTTGGCGTTATTCTGGAGTTATAAATGTGATGGTGTTTTGATAAGTTACATTATTTTGCCCTAAAATAATATAACTAGTTCACAAATTAAACAAATATTCACACAAGCGTTTTAGTATAAAATATATATTTATCTGCTTTTATTTACGAAAACCCACCTCTGACACTTTGAAATTTTGTAACAAAACTTATGGCGAAGTTTATTTTGAAAGACAATGTTTAAAACATATTTGTAAACACTTGTTAGAGAATAATTTCCAAGTGTTTATATTTTTAGAAAATTTCGCCATAGTTTCCCCTAAAAATGGAGGTGTCCATGCTATTAAGCATATCATTTTCTTTTCAAAATCAATCAACAATCAATCCTTAAACAATTTTACATCACCAAGAGCAAAAACTATATGCGTTTCATATTAA
The DNA here is from genome assembly GCF_002127325.2 of Helianthus annuus. Taxonomy (NCBI): domain Eukaryota; kingdom Viridiplantae; phylum Streptophyta; class Magnoliopsida; order Asterales; family Asteraceae; genus Helianthus; species Helianthus annuus. Next base: position 167,019,356 of record NC_035436.2, read on the forward strand.
TCATGAACTTGATATATCACAAAACGCGTAGTAACTTGGTAAAGCGTTTAGTGGCCTTAGTTGTCACACCCCAACCGATGGCGGAATCATCGGGGCATGGCACTGAGCGATACAGATTGTCCAGAAATTTCCATAACAACTATCATTACCATTCAATTTATGTAACATGTCCCATACCGTGCCTCAAATGGCAAAACAAATTATTACAAATAACATCTAGCCAAATATTCTGTTCCGACAACTCAGATTCAAATAAAAACAAATAAATATTGTTCAAATGCTCCAAAAGACCCGGTCGGACAAGATCTACAGACAACTATGCTCTAGACGCTTGTTCCTGACAAACAACTATTTGTTGGGGGCCTCTAGAGCTTTATTCTAGCCTCGCTTTCCTAGCAAGCAAACATCTTAAACACCTGTCACATACGTTAAAATAAAGTCAATACATATAATGTAAAGGTGAGCATACAAGTTTGATAATAGCATATAGAGTTCGAATAGTTTACGCATAACCAACACGTACACAGAGGAAAACGAAGCATGTTAATTATCGACATGGATCTATCGATACCAATGACTGCGGGTTGACTGTCCGAGACAGTTCGCAATACATGATTACCACCGTAATCCATGCAAGTAATTGTCCTTAACAACCCCCGTGTGAACGGGTGCTGAGTCCAAACTATAGTACTACGTCGTTAAGGCAGGTAGACAACATTCCACGTGTAAACATAACAACAAGCATTCATTTAGTCACGTAATACATGCGAATTGGTTAGCGTTCAAATAATTGAGTAGTGTGATCGATTGTGTTTTGAAATAAGTAACGTATGTAACACCCAAAAGTGCTAAAAGCAAAAAGGGATCGAGTATACTCACAGCGGTTGATTGATGGATTGAAGGGAGCGCTTGAGAGTAGGGTTAGCCTGAACAGTTTGATAGCATAACGGTGAATACACGTAACACGGAGACAAGTGTAAGTGGGTCGAACAGCCTGGTCGATCGAACCGCAGGTTCGATCGAGCGGGTTGTTCGTTCGGTTGGAAGGTCCGTTCGGACAGTCTGTTCGATCGGCCGGTAGGCTCGATCGGCTGGACTGTTCGAGTGGATTGTTTCTTCCTTTGAGTAGGATGTGTTTATGTATGATGGTTTGACATTTTGAAGTTTTCGTTGTAGTATTTGAGAACACTGAAGTGTCCTTACCTTTCAGGTCGATCGATTGAACGGCCTGTTCGATCGGCCGGCTTAACCGATCGGTTAGGAACTTCAAAAGTGAGTCCTCAGCTGGAGGTCACCTGTTCGATCGAACATCCTGTTCGATCGGGTGGCACTCCGCACTACTACGAGTTGTAACTCGATTAAGGGTTGAAGCATAGTATCTCATGATCCGATGAGTAATGTTATCAACAGCTCTTTCGATCGAACATCACCTCGTTCAATACTATACTTCATGAAATTGTCAAAGTATGGGGCCACTTGCTAGCCGATCGGCTGGCCCGGTCGATCGGCTGACATGTCCAATCGGTTGGGCTGTCCGTTCGGACAGCCTAACCGTTCGGTCAGCATCCTGACCTGGTCGGCCTGTTCGCCTAACACTTGGCTGTTTTGGTTATTTGACGTTATTTCGAGATAGTTTGACAACGAGCTAAACCATGGAACTTTCGTCCTTACTTGTTTCCCCTGCTCGGACAACAATCACCCAAGTCCGGCTGGTAAACTGTTCGGAACGGTAGTTTGATGTTTAACCCGAAGTCGGTGAACCTCGTAGATAGAATCCGAATCTTGAACCACTCATCCACTAGAATGATTGGTGAGTTGGCTCAAGCTCCGTTTCTACCACTAGAATGATTGGTGAGTCGGCTCAAGCTCCGTTTCTACCGGTTTGAAGGCATTGAGTGTAAAAGAGTTGAAAGAAAGTTGGAAATCCTTCCTTCAATCCTTCACCCCATGTAAATGTTTAGATCTGTGATAGATCTTAGCTTGTTTATGTGGAAATCGGTTAGATCCGAGCTATTCATGGTGGGTTGAGGCCAAAACATGATGTTCTTGAAGAACACCATGATGACATCATCCTAGAATGCTTAGATCTTGATGATTTCACGGTTAGAAATCAAGATTTGAAAGATAGAAAGGTGTAGGAGTGTGTAATGATCAAGAAAGTACAAGATTTAGGATGAAAACTTACCGAAATCAGAAGAAATCTGAGAAAAGAAGGGGAGCACGAGCTGGTCGGTCAGAGAGTTTCCAAAAGTGGAAAGAATGATAATGACAACCCTATTTATAGGCTCCAAAAGAGGAAAGGGCTGGCCGATCGGCCAGGCATCCCTATCGGACAGCCTGATCGATCAACAGCCTGGTTCGAGTGTTTGGTGCGACGATTTTCGATATTTCGATTTCGATTGAAGACGGTACGAATACGATAGAGTTTCCTATTCAAATTACTTTTAGTCCCAACAACTATATCTAACATACAATCATCTATATTTCACACTATCCTTACGTTACCATTCGTCGTAATTCGATTTCGATTGCATTCGATTTGAGTTTCGAGTTTCGATTCGAGTTTCGATTGATTCGATTTATCACCACACAAAACATAAAGTAAACACGCACATGTAACACATAAGGCACACACACACGTATAACAACAACCAAAGTTCGCGTGATTCGATATTCGAGTTCGATGATGGTTAGATTGGTTTGATTACTGATTAGTTAACTTTATTGCATTGTTACTTCCTACTATTCACAGTCGTAAATCGGTTCGCGTTGATAAAGCATTCGATTACTTTGATTTATTCTGATTAACAACACTTACTCCACATAATATAAATAAAACACAAAAATAGACTAGTTATAGTCAAAGAAGTCAAAGTTGACTTGGACTTTGACTTTTACTTTGACATTCGAAAACACGGGGTGTTACAGCCTCCCCTTGTTTAGGGAATTCCGTCCCGAAATTAGGCTCGAAGCTGCACAGCACCGTGGATGATATTACCAATTTCTCGCTTCAGATCTTCATTCAAACAACTGCGGGTACTTAGTCTTCATGTCGCTTTCGAGTTCCCAAGTGAACTCTGCGCCTTGTTTGCCTTCCCATCGGACTTTCACGATAGGGATGCGCGAGCGTCTGAGTTGCTTGGTTTGGCGATCCATGGTCTCGACAGGCTTTTCCACGAAGTGTAGCGTTTCGTTTACTTGAAGGTCGTCGAGCGGTACAATCAGATCATGACCAGCTAGACACTTTCAGAGGTTCGACACATGGAAAGTTGGGTGAACGTTACTAAGTTCCTCCGGTAGTTCGAGTCTGTAGGCGACTTTTCTGATTCTTTCCAGAATCTTAAAAGGTCCAACATATCGAGGCGCTAGTTTCCCTTTCTTGCCAAATCGGACCACACCCTTCCAAGGTGATACCTTTAGGAGTACGTAGTCGCCAACGTCAAATTCAAGCGGCTTGCGTCTTCTATCGGCGTAACTTTTCTGTCTATCCCGGGCTTTCGACAAGTTGTCGCGCATCTGGAGGATTTTGTCAGTCGTTTCTTGTAGTAACTCGGGACCGGTTAATTGCGAATGACCGATCTTGTGCCACACAATAGGCGAACAACATCTTCTTCCATATAAAGCCTCGAATGGTGCCATTTGTATGCTGGCATGATAGCTATTGTTGTACGAGAATTCGACTAATGGTAGGTATTTGTTCCAACAACCACCGAAGTCTATGACACACGCGCGGAGCATATCTTCAAGAGTACGGATCGTTCTTTCAGTCTGTCCGTCAGTTTGACGATGGAAAGCAGTACTTAGATTAAGCGACGTACCAAGGGCCGCTTGAAATGTTTCCCACAATCGTGAAGTAAACCGAGCATCACAGTCTGAAATGATGTCACGAGGCGTACCATGATTACAAATGATCTCGTCGGTGTAGATTCGGGCTAGTCGTTCTACCTTGTAGTCTTCCCGTATTGGCAAAAAGTGGGCTGATTTGGTCAGACGATCAACTATAACCCAAATGCTGTCGTGACCTGATGGCGTGGGCGGAAGTTTGGTTATGAAATCCATAGCTATACTCTCCCACTTCCATATGGGGATTGGAGGTTGTTCGAGTAAGTCAGAAGGTCGTTGATGTTCAGCCTTAACTCTCGCACAAGTCAGGCAACTTCCAACATAGAGAGCGATATCCCGTTTCATACCCGGCCACCAGTACTTGTAACGAAGATCCTGGTACATTTTATCAGCACCGGGATGAATAGAATACCGGGATTTGTGGGCTTCATTCATTATAATCTTTCGCAAATCGGTCCGCTTAGGGATCCAAATTCGGTCCAGATAATAGAAAATCACATCTGCCTTGCTTACCACTTGAGCTTCATCGTGGTAGATCCTCTCTTTCTTCAAAGTGCGTTCGTTAAAGCAAGCATGTTGGGCTTCGCGGATGAGAGTTTCGAGGTTGTGCTGGGCTTGGGTATTGCGAATACTGAGCAAATAACTTCGTCTACTGAGTGCGTCGGCCACAACATTTGCCTTGCCCGGGTGATAACGAATCTCACAGTCGTAATAGTTAAGAAGTTCTACCCATCGGCGTTGACGCATGTTAAGTTCTTTCTGATTAAAGATGTGTTGTAAACTCCTGTGATCGGTGAAGATCGTACACTTGGTACCATACAGGTAGTGTTGCCAAATCTTCAATGCAAAAACAACTGCGCCTAGCTCGAGATCGTTGGTTGTATAGTTCTTCTCGTGGATTTTGAGCTGACGAGATGCGTAAGCTATAACCTTGTCCCGTTGCATGAGAACACAGCCAAGACCAAGGTTGGAAGCATCACAATAGACAATGAAATCGTTGTTTCCGTCGGGCAACGCGAGAACAGGAGCATTGCAGAGCTTGCGCTTAAGGGTTTGAAAAGCAGATTCTTGTTCAGTTCCCCAAACAAAAGACCTGTCTTTATGAGTAAGAGCGGTAAGCGGCACCGCGATCTTAGAGAATCCTTCGATAAATCATCGGTAATAGCCCGCTATTCCAAGAAAAGATCGGACTTCAGTTCTTTGGCGTAATCCAGCTTTTAACTACTTCAATCTTCCCGGAATCGACATGAATACCCTGACTATTCACGATGTGACCCAGAAACTGAACCTCCTCCAACCAGAATTCGCACTTGGAGAACTTGGCATATACTTGGTTCCCCTGGAGTAACTCGAGAACCAAACATAGATGTTGCGCGTGTTCGGCTTTCGACTTGGAATAAATCAAGACATCGTCGATGAACACGATGACGAAACGGTCAAGATAAGGTTTACACACGCAATTCATCAGATCCATAAAAACCACGGGCGCGTTGGTTAGACCAAAAGGCATAACAACGAACTCATAGTGGCCGTAGCGAGTGCGAAAGGCGGTTTTGGGTATATCCTCCTCTTGTATGCGTAACTGATGATAACCTGAGCGTAAATCGATCTTCGAGAAACATGATGCACCTTGTAGTTGATCAAACAAATCGTCGATTCGAGGTAGGGGATAGCGGTTCTTGATGGTCAGCTTATTCAATTCCCGATAGTCGATGCACATCCTGAACGACCCATCCTTCTTTTTTACGAAAAGGACTGGTGCGCCCCAAGGAGAGGTGCTCGGGCGAATAAAGCCTTTTTCAAGTAACTCCTGGAGTTGGTTTGAGAGTTCCCTCATTTCGGATGGCGCGAGTCGATAAGGGGCTTTGGCAACAGGGTTAGCTCCAGGAATAACGTCGATACGAAAGTCGATATCACGATCGGCGGTAGTCCGGGAAGATCATCAGGGAACACCTGAGGAAATTCACAAACCACTGGAACGTCTTTGACTTCGGCCTTCTTTTTCTTTTCCTTCTCTGCTACTACAATGTTAGCCAAGAAAGCGTCGTATTCCTTGCGGAGATACTTGCTAGCTTGGACGCATGACATGAGCTTGAGACCTTTCGAAGCTGTTTCACCGTATACATATAAGAGATCACCATTCGCGAGCGAGAATCGAATCATCTTTTCAAAGCACACCACTTTAGCATGGTTTTCACGTACAAAGTCCATGCCTACTATGACGTCAAAACTTCCGAGTTGCATGGGAATAAGGTCGATTGGGAAGATATGATTGTTGAGCTCAAGGGTACAATCACGAAGAACAGAGTTAACGGCGACGGTTCTTCCAATAGCAACTTCAACTTCGAATGACGAGGGGAGATAAAAGCGCTTACGACTAAGGAGCTTCTCGAATTCAAACGACACAAAGCAGTTATCGGCTCCAGTATCAAACAAACATGATGCATAAATACCATTCACAAGGAACGTACCATTAACCACGTTGTTGTCAGCCTGGGCTTGACGGGCGTTGATGTTAAAGGTTCTGGCACGGGCTGCTTGCTGTTGCTGCTGGGGCTCTTGTTTCACAACCCGGTTCGGGCACATGTTTGCAAAGTGGTTAGGATCACCACATGCAAAGCAGACTCGAGCATTGATCGCGGGTGCTTGAGCTGCAGGCTGGCCTTGAGGGGCTGGGAGTAAAGCTTGATGAGCGGCGGCTTGAACTGGGGCTTGACGGGGACCATAGCGACAATTCGCAGTGAAATGCCCGTAGAGATTGCAGTGGGCGCAGAAACGACAGGCGATTCCCACCGGATGATGGTATGAGCATGTCGGGCAGAGTGGGTGGGGACCTGTGTAAGCGCGCTTGGCTGGCGGTGCATTGACCACTGGAGCTTGTCGATGGTGAGACTGCTGCTGAGCCTGTACGGCTTGCAGAGGAGCAGTAGTTGTTGTCACAACACAGTTCTTGTTGCTGGAGTTGTTGTTGTTGTGCTTCTTCTTTCTTCTTGATGACTTGGAGGGTTGAGCAGTGGTGGTGTCGACGGTCGATGCGGTGGTGGCTTGATGCAGAGACTTGGTATGCTTATCCCAAAAACCAGACTTTACCCGCTTGTCATTGATCTCAGCGGCAAGCAGGTAGGTCTCTTCGATCGATGATGTCTTGGCAGCATGAACGAAATCGGCAACACAGTCGGGTAGAGCTCGAATATACTTCTTGATAGCCATGTCTAGCGTCTTGACTTGGTCGGGACAGATGATGCTAAGCTGCTTGAAGCGAGCAGTTAAAGCAGCGTTGTCTCCATCCTTCTGCTTGATGTTCCAAAACCCGTCCTCCAGCTTTTGGCGTTCATGGGGAGGGCAGAATTCGTCCATCATGATGGCCTTCAACTCCTCCCAAGTCAGCTCATAAGCTGCATCATTTCCGCGCTTGTTTTGTTTGGCCGTCCACCAGTCTAGAGCTCGGGACTGGAAGACGCCTGTAGCATTGAGGGTGCGGAGATTTTCAGGACAGCCGCTTTGGCGCAGAGTGACTTCAACTGAATCGAACCATTGAAACATGGCGGTAGGGCCATCTTCTCCGGTGAATTCTTTGGGTCCGCATGCTTTAAACTGTTTGAAGATGAAATTAGTCTTGTTGGCATCCTTAGGAGCTTCAGTTCGCGACTCCACGGATGATTTACTGACGTTCTCATACACCACGCTTACATCTTTTGCCACACTTTTAGCAATGATAGCAGCGAGACGCTTGTCTCTCTTCTCTTGGCGAGTAAGTAGGGTTCGGCGTCCGGATGACGACATGGTCTGCAACAAACATCGTCGTAGGTTTCAGACACAACAATCGAATCCCACCTCACATGTCTACTATTTACTAAAGCTTAGAAATACGTCGAAACACGCATCACATAATCACATAAGCACAAAGTCACAGATTCACATAATCACAGAAACACATAAGCACGTAGGCACGTAGAGCACAGAGACACCTAAGCATAGAAGCACATACACATTTAATCACAGATGCAGTCAGAATACAGAAACCTATCAATCAAAGTTCGCGAGTCGTTCGTATATAACGATCGCGTATAGTATATCGAATAGTATCGTAATATCGTATAGCATGTCGAGTATAGTATAAGCGTATATTGTAGCGTAATATCGTCTAAGTTCGTAATGACTTGTTACCGTTTTGAGGTAGAAGAGCAATGCGAATTGTGTGTGTCGATTGAAGTGATAGCAAAATCGAATAAACCTCAAAAATTTTTAAACACATAAACAATTAAACACCCATAACACATAAAATCAACGAATTATCAGAGTGGCAACTGCTGACTCAAAAACACAAAAATCGGGAACTGGATTGTCTGCGGCTACTAGACTTCGACTACCCCAAGTGATTCGACTATTCGCAGTAGACTTGTCGTCACTTTTCGACTTTTGGGATCGCGTTTCTGCCTCGATTCCTGGGCATTCAACGCGTATTCCCTAGGTCATACTGGTGAGTTCAGGTCGTTGGAGTCCGTCGAGGCTTCACCCCTAGCTTAGCAACTTCTTCCTTGTTTTAGTAAAAATTGAGGAGATTATTCATCAAAATATGGATTTCACTCCTGATTTGGTATAATTCTCCTCGTTCGTTATCGAAAATAATGCGAAAATCATTGATATATTGATAAAATCAGCATTGATCAAACAATTTAGTCGAGAGTTTGCGGCTTTCACACCTATTCTCGACTAAATCGCTTGACTCTATTTGAAAATTCGAGTGCCGTGATAGCGAAGAATATTAGAATATAGCACATAAGCTTGGTCAGTTGGTTCCTAACTCTATTTGATCTGTTTTCCGAAATATTTCATAAGTTACGTTTTAGCGTTTGGTTCCACGATAACAAGCGTGTAACTTAATTATTTATTCCTTGCAATTTTTGGTATTATTCTGGAGTTATAAATGTGATGGTGTTTTGATAAGTTACATTATTTTGCCCTAAAATAATATAACTAGTTCACAAATCAAACAAATATTCACACAAGCGTTTTAGTATAAAATATATATTTATCCGCTTTTATTTACGAAAACCCACCTCTGACACTTTGAAATTTTGTAACAAAACTTATGGCGAAGTTTATTTTGAAAGACAATGTTTAAAACATATTTGTAAACACTTGTTAGAGAATAATTTCCAAGTGTTTATATTTTTAGAAAATTTCGCCATGGTTTCCCCTAAAAACGGAGGTGTCCATGCTATTAAGCATATCATTATCTTTTCAAAATCAATCAACAATCAATCCTTAAACAATTTTACATCACCAAGAGCAAAAACTATATGCGTTTCATATTAATCATGAACTTGATATATCACAAAACGGGTAGGAACTTGGTAAAGCGTTTAGTGGCCTTAGTTGTCACACCCCAACCGATGGCGGAATCATCGGGGCATAGCACTGAGCGATACAGATTGTCCAGAAGTTTCCATAACAACTATCATTACCATTCAATTTATGTAACACGTCCCATACCGTGCCTCAAATTGCAAAACAAATTATTACAAATAACATCTAGCCAAATATTCTGTTCCGACAACTCAGATTCAAATAAAAACAAATAAATATTGTTCAAATGCTCCTAAAGACCCGGTCGGACAAGATCTACAGACAACTATGCTCTAGATGCTTGTTCCTGACAGACAACTATTTGTTGGGGGCCTCTAGAGCTTTATTCTAGCCTCGCTTTCCTAGCAAGCAAACATCTTAAACACCTGTCACATACGTTAAAATAAAGTCAATACATATAATGTAAAGGTGAGCATACAAGTTTGATAATAGCATATAGAGTTCGAATAGTTTACGCATAACCAGCATGTACACAGAGGAAAACGAAGCATGTTAATTATCGACATGGATCTATCGATACCAATGACTGCGGGTTGACTGTCCGAGACAGTTCGCAATACATGATTACCACCGTAATCCATGCAAGTAATTGTCCTTAGATGTATATTTTAAGCCCTTTTTACACTTTTAGCCAAGTTTTAAATTTATAAAACACGATATTTACTAACACTAAACACACATATGGGCAAGTGCACCCATCGTGGACGTAGTATAGTGTTGGTAAGATACCGAGGTCGTCCAAGGACACAAGAGCTTTTAGTACCGGTTTATCCTCAACGTCTAACCAAATCAAAAATGTTAGAAAATATTTTTAAACTAAGGAAATAAAAACTAACTAAATGCTGAAAAATAAAATAAAAATAAAAACAGATAGACAAGATGAATCACTTGGATCCGACTCGTGTATTAGTAGAACCTTTGATTATTTTCGCACTTTTGCACTTGTTTAAGAGATTATCTTAGTTATTGTAGTAGGCCCCTCTTTTGAAAGCGACGTTACCCTCAACCCAGTAGTTTGAGTCAGCAAGGATACAATCCTAAAGGGTCAGATTATTGAAAGATAATGAATTAAGTTATTAATGTAAATTATGGTAGGCCCTTCTTTTGGAGGTGACGTTACCCTCGACTAAGTAGTCTGAGTCAGCAGTCCTAAATAGCCGGGTTATAGTATTAACAGTAGTTAACTTATGAGGGGGTCAAAGAGTTTGGATCCCCGCCATCCAATACCTATGGGCATTGAAGGAGATCCTACTAAATTTGACCCAGGTCCCTTGCAGGACCTCTAAACGCTGAACAAGGGCAAGACCCTTACCAAACCGTTCCCTTAACCCCCGACCAGGTAGCCAACATACCTCCATATAGACCGTGGAGATATGAATGGTGAAAATCTTTTATTTTATATAGACAGTAAAATAATGCCAAGACACCACGGACAAACGATAAGGAAAGATCACCTTCAACATAAGCAACTAGTTATTAAAGTCATTAATACAAAACCAAATAAAAAGTGCAAAAGATTGAAAATAAAAAGTATTATACTAAACACTTGTCTTCACCAAGTGATGTAAGAGACTTAGGCAAACATGGCCTTGATTGTCCAGAACTCTTACGAACAATCTTGGATCCCGAGACGACTCACACACTCTATGATGGACAATGGATGATGGTGGTGGATGATGGTGTTATGGTGGTGGTGGGTGGTGGATGAAGTGTGAGAGAGGTGGTGTGCCAAGGGATGAGTTGCAATGAAACCAAGCACTCCTATTTATAGGCTGAACAGAAGGCTGGGCACGGCCCCATGTCCGCTGGACACAGCCCCGTGCCTGTCTGACAGTCTCTCTCTTCATTAATTGTAATTCGCAATTATAATTAATGCGCCTGCTGTACTTTCGCCACACCCCCGTGTTCACTGGGCACGGCCCTGTGGTGGGCAATAGAAGCTTCTATAGGTTTGTCTTTTCTGTTGCTTCTTGGGCACGGCCCCGTGCTGGCTGAGCACGGGGCGTGTTCAGTCTTCTGCCTTCTCTATTTTCTTGGGAGGATGCTGTTGAGGGGTCGGGCAATCCACTTATGTTCCTTTTCTTGTATTTATGTTAGATTTAGCTGTCTTTTTGCTTCTTTTGTGAATTTGAGCTCATTTAATCCTGAAAATACAAAAGGAAGACAAAAACACTCTTTTTCCAACATTAGTACTTAAAAAGGGTTAGTTTTATGCCTCGTTTGTTGTAATTTATATGTTGCATTTTACACACATCAAATACCCCCACACTTGAATTTTGCTTGTCCTCAAGCAAAACTCTTTAATACGTGGCCTACACTCCCAAATGGAATGGGTAGAAGAGAAGGTTTTGGCTTGCCATAGAGTGTCGGGAATCCAAGATCTTTTTGGTTTTATTTTTATTTATTTACAATCCTATTCGTTATGATTTATTTAGAACGTTTTATAGGATAAATTACTTATTTGGGCATAGCATGCCTTTTTAAAATTCCATTTATATACAAGTTCACATACCTCACGGGAGAAATCACTCACACTCGGCCGAAGGTGTATTTTTAGCGAATCACTCGAGAGCGGCGTGGAACTTATTCCTACCATAGGCTTGCCAAGCAATCAATCCTCCTCCTTTTTAACTTGTTACCTTTGTAAATATCAAGAGGACCTTTTGGGTAAAGGCTTGGGCTAAAGGTGGGTAGTTGGGTTAGTGGTTAGTAAAAAAGGGCGAAAAGCATAAAAAGCGTCGGTTTTCGTAAAACATTTTGTTTTAGTGACTTTTTATTTTTTAATGAAGTATTTCTTCAAACAAGCTTTTTGTTTTAAGAGCTTTGTTTGTTTATTTCTAACTTCATCATTTTTTTTAGTCACACGAAAACCGAGCTTGTTACTAAAATAAAAGGTAAAAATAAAAAGGGTTTTGGTGGGTAAAAGGGTTTTAGGGTAAAGAAATGAAAGGTTTAGGCTCAAAGGGGTTAGCTAGGGGGAGTTTTTGGGTAGGTGAAAAGAAAAATAAAAATAATGGTTTTGAAAGAAAAAAAAAAGTTAGTCCTAATGCCTCCATCATTTACTTACTTGGGTTTAAGTTGGTAAGGACCGGGAATGAATCGTCGTGGCAAGTTCTAGAGTCGTAAGAACCAAGTGGCTATTCACACAAGAAACGAAAAATGAGCATTTAGTCTAAAGATGTGTATTTGTATGCTCAATAAAGGCTCAAAACTCACTTTTTGTGGGAATGGGTTTTTCTATGTGATCAAGTATATATAATCGAATTTTAACTAAGCTTGTCATGCCGTTTCATAATTTTCTTATGTTAGTTCTTTTTATCACGACGCTATCGGTTGTAAACTTGCAAAAATATAACCTTATTAATCTTAGAATTCCCAACTTAAACTTTAGACAAGTAAAAAAAATTAAAAATTTTTTTTGAAAAAAAAATTTGGGGTGATTAACGGTTCCAATAGAGTTTTGTGTAAGGCTTGTTATTAGGACTTGCAAAATTTCAAGGTTTTAGCATCCCCCCCCCCACACTTAAATTACACATTGTCCTCAATGTGTCCCAAAAATAAATTTTTAGGTTGACTGAATGTGTAACATGGTGTTTAAAAGCAAAAAATTATGTTACTGGCAGTCTGGACACGGCCCCGTGTCCGTTGGACACAACCCCGTGGCGAACTGCCAGTAATGAAAACTTACAGAAGGTGGACACGGGGGCGTGTTGGCTAGACACGGCCCCGTGTCTGGCAAAAATCTGCAGGAAAGTAACCAAACAGCAGGTCTGGGAGGTGAGCACGGGGGCGTGTCGGCTGGACACGTCCCCGTGTGGACAGTCTGTAAACCTGAAAAATAGGTTCCTTCCTCCGGTTTTTCCATCCTGGCTTTATGAGTGCTAAGGCTTAGCACTCTAAGCCTTGGTTTGTACCTGTTTCATCATTAAATACCACACCAAGCAACACAAACATCCTACATTACCATAGTTAATTGTTCCACGCATAAAGTAAAAGAAAAATAAAGCGAAAAATAAAAGTAGTCAAGGAAAGTAAATTGTTCAACACTTGGCACGCAGGCCACAAACTGTTCGATAGATAAAGGGACTTTAACCTGTGGGCTCGCCATCAACCCGCTCCTGTTCCTTCAATCCCCTAGTCCATGTCCTCGTCGCTGTCATCACCTCCATTTCCCTGACCCACCATATACTCCCGGATACTGCCGATATCGTCTTGTATGCCGTTGATGTTTCGTTCGATAGCTCCTACCCTGTGGTATGTATTGTTGGCAAGGTTTTAGGTGTTCCTGGTACACATGAGGTTTTCCTGCAAAAGATCATGTAAGCTTTGAAAGTTTGGAAAACCGCCTCCTTGTGAGGAGGATTGACCCGGATCACCATGGGGTTGATACTGGTAGTGAGGAGGTGGTGCGTGAAGAACTAGGGCCTCCTGCGGGTTCCATGCATAGCCTTGCGTCCTTTGGAAGCTCACTGACCCGTCTTCCGCCTCATAAAGTAAGTTCATGGCTCGGCAAATGTGATAGTCAACTCGTCCCGACCATGGGCTTCTTTCGAAGGACCTAGGGATTCGCGTGAAGTGCTTGAAGAGGCGGTACACCCATCCTCCAAAGAAGATAGGTGTTGGAGCACGAGCAAGGCGGTTGAGATGCATGTTTCGTAACAGGAGATATAGAACATTGAGAGGCTTCCGGTTGTGGATACAGTGAAGGACAACCAAATCTTTCAACCCTACAACGCCACTACTGTGGTGACGTTGGTTAAGAGAGTAGGCGAGGAGCCTGTGAATGTAGCGATACAGTGGGTCCCTCAGCTTGGTACTCTTGGTGCTGCTAGGGTTGTAGATTCCTTCACTGATTTGGGCCCATGCGGCTTGACGTTCATTTTCATCCAAATCTCGTAATCCCCCGGTATTTTCCTCATTTCCCGATTCCTCTTCCCCATACAGTCCCACTATAGCTCCAAACTGTGCCATAGAGATCGAGTACCTCGTCCCGCCACACCGAAATGCAACCCCTTCATTGTCGAATGGGTCACACCTCGAAGTGAAGGTAAAAGTGCTGTAGAATTCCATGGTGCATTGATGCACCGACCGAAGCCGAGTGTTTAATGCAACTGCTAGTGGTCCTATAACGATGTTGTTGAATCGGTCCAGCTGGTTTACCAAGGTTAACAGGTCCGTGCATGCTCGTCTGGGGTACTCCTCGGGCCTTGTTTGAAGTAACTCGTACCTTGCCCTAGCATCGAGTTCACTTGCATTGAACCTTGTGAATTTTGCCATATGAAAGAATACACCAAAAGTTAGCACGAAACAGTGAGATTCTGAAAGAAACTGCAAACAGTGGGCTGGACACGGCCCCGTGTTCTGCGGGCACGACCCCGTGTCCAGACGTCTGTAACCCAAAAACTTCATTTTTCGTCCCGGTCCCGGAAATCTGAAAATTTTTGGCCAAGTAGGTGCGGTTTCCCCCGAAAATGAAACCCCAAGTGCCGTTTTTCCCAAAACAACCCGTTTACCCTTCCAATTTTATCTTTTTCGGTTCAAAAACAAGGGTTTGAGGTTTTAGTGAGAAATCGGGCAAATCTATTAACAATACAAGTGTATTTACTTCCCATTATACTAATCTAAACTAATACTAACAGATTACATCAAAAATTTTGAGTTTGATCCGGATGAACTTGAAGAACCCTAGATTTTTCCCCAAATTTTTGATGTTTAACTACATGCAAGTAACTAATCTAACTACTAATGATGATAGAATCATACCTTGATGTTGTTAAACGTGGAAGTAACGTCGGAAATCTGCGGAAAATCGCCTTGAACCAGAGCGTTTTCGGCAAAACGGGGCGTGCGGAATGAGGTAACTGTTATGAAATGAGGGTTTTATCCCGACAGTTGCGTCGACACGGCCCCGTGTCCAGCGGACACGGCCTCGTGCCGAGCAAAAGTTTGAAATTTTTTTTTATGTGCTCGTGTGAGTGCCCATTTTTCCGAAAACATGGTTAGAAGACTTACCGGTTTCGATGTATACTCTCTTGCTTGTAACATATCGGGTATGATGTGGGTGCTTTTCATTCGTTAACCGTTTGAAGCGAGATCTCCTCTTCTTCATCCTCAATGGATCCTCGGTAGAGTTTTAGCCGTTGGCCATTGACTTTAAATGGAATACCATTTCGAGCTTTAATTTCGACTGCACCGTGAGGAAAAACATAGGTGACGGAAAAAGGTCCTGACCACCTAGATTTTAGTTTACCAGGAAATAATCGAAGTCGTGAATTAAACAACAGAACTTGATCTCCTACTCGAAATTCATTAGGCTTAACATATTTATCGTGTAAATTTTTCATTCTTTCCTTATAAATTTCGGAGTTAGAGTATGCATAATTCTTTAATTCGTCTACTTCATTCATTTGATAGAATCGATTTTTACCTGCAGTTTCTAAGTCTAAGTTTACGCTTTTTATTGCCCAGTAGGCCCTGTGAGCTATTTCTACTGGCAAATGACAACTTTTTCCATAGACAAGCTTATATGGGGTTGTGCATATAGTGGTTTTATAAGCAGTTCGAAAAGCCCATAAAGCATAATCTAACTTATCAGCCCATTCCTTTTTATTTAACCCTACGGTTTTTTCAAGTATTCGTTTTAAACCTCGGTTAGTCACTTCGGCTTGTCCATTTGTTTGAGGGTGATATGCTGTTGAGACCCGGTGATAGACCCCATACCTTGTTAAGATTTTTTCGAGTTGATGATTGCAAAAATGGGTACCCCTATCACTTATCAAAGCTTTTGGTGTTCCAAAACGAGAGAATAATTTTTTCAGAAATTTTACCACTACTCTTCCATCGTTTGTTGGAAGATTTTCAGCCTCTGCCCATTTAGACAAGTAATCGACTGCCACAAGTATATATTTGTTTCCTTTTGACGGTGGGAAGGGTCCCATGAAATCGAGTCCCTACACATCAAAGATTTCACAAACGAGAATGCCATTTTGAGGCATTTTGTTTTTGGAAGAAATATTACCTGATCTTTGGCAAGCATCACATGTCTTTACAAGATCTTGTGCATCTTTGTAAATGGTTGGCCAATAAAATCCTGAATCAAATACCTTTCGTGCGGTACTAGCGGCACCATGATGTCCTCCGTATGGACCTTCATGACAATGACGGAGAATTCTTCGTGCTTCATTACCATGGACACACCTTCAGATGAGTTGGTCGGCACACATTTTGAAAAGATAAGGGTCTTCCCAAAAGTAATGCTTTACATCAGCAAAGAATTTCTTTCTTTGATGATGCGGCCATCCTTTGGTGACTATACCGCTAGCTAAATAATTAGCATAGTCGGCATACCATGGTTCTTGTCTGCTTTCCATCATTTCCAAGGATTCTATGGGAAATTTTTCGTTGATCTGCTCGTCCCTGGTTGCCTCCAAAGCTGGGTCTTCTAGGCGTGAAAGATGATCTGCAGCAGTGTTTTCTGCTCCTCTTTTGTCTTTGATTTCAATGTCGAACTCTTGGAGGAGTAGAATCCATCTGATCAAACGGGGTTTCGCGTCTTGTTTCTTGAAGAGGTATCGGATAGCTGCATGATCTGTATAGACTACAGTTTTAGAAAGAACAAGGTAAGAACGGAATTTATCAAAAGCAAATACCACAGCTAGTAACTCTTTTTCTGTAGTTGTGTAATTTTCTTGTGCATCGTTAAGCGTTTTACTAGCATAATAAATTGGGTGGAAATGCTTCTCTTTTCGTTGTCCCAAGACTGCTCCAACAGCAAAGTCACTTGCATCACACATGATTTCGAAAGGAAATTTCCAATCAGGTGCTATCATGATAGGTGCATTGACTAGCATTTCCTTGAGGGTTAGAAATGCTTGATTGCATTCCTTGTCAAAGACGAAAGGTGCATCTTTTTCAAGTAATTTTGTTAGAGGTCTTGAAATTTTTGAAAGTCCTTGATAAACCTTCTATAAAATCCGGCATGCCCTAAGAAACTTCTGATTGCTCTAACGGAGGATGGTGGAGGTAATCGAGAAATAGTTTCTATTTTTGCTCGATCAACTTCCATACCTTCGCTTGAGATTTTATGACCGAGTACTATTCCCTCTGTTACCATGAAATGACATTTTTCCCAGTTAAGGGCGAGGTTAGTTTCCTCACATCGGGATAGCATTCGTTCAAGGTTATCGAGGCATTGGTCATATGAGTCTCCAAAGATAGAAAAGTCGTCCATGAAGACTTCCATTGTCTTTTCTATCATGTCATGGAAAATGGCTACCATACAACGTTGGAATGTTGCAGATGCATTACATAGACCGAATGGCATGCGTCGATAGGCGAAAGTTCCGTAGGGGCATGTGAAAGTTGTCTTTTCTTGGTCTTCAGGTGCTATTGGGATTTGAAAGTAACCTGAAAAACCATCCCAGAAACAGTAAAATTTATGACCGGATAGTCGTTCTAACATTTGATCAATGAAGGGCAAAGGAAAGTGGTCTTTCCTTGTCGCTTCATTTAATCGTCTATAGTCTATACAAACTCTCCATCCTGTTGCGGTTCTTGTGGGTATTAATTCATTTTTTTTCATTAGTTATTACCGTCATACCTCCTTTCTTTGGGACTACTTAGACGGGACTTACCCATGGACTATCGGAGATAGGATAGATTAGTCCGGCGTCAAGTAACTTGATGACTTCATTTTTAACCACTTCTTGCACATTGGGATTTACTCTTCGTTGTGGTTGAATTACTGTTTTGTAATCATCATTCATTAGAATTTTGTGCGTGCATATGGAAGGGCTTATTCCTTTAATATCTACAAGCTTCCAAGCTATCGCATTTTTGTGTTTTTTAAGAAGATTAACTAATTTTTCTTTTTCTACGCTACTTAATTTAGATGAAATAATTACAGGTAATTTACCATCTTTGTCTAGAAAAGCGTATTCCAAACCTTTAGGAAGTTCTTTGAGCTCAATGGAAGGGTCTTTAGAAGACACCTTATTTTGTGGCTCATCTAAATCAAGAACCTTAAAAGTTTGTTCTATAGCGACCTCTTCTTCAACAAAGTGGTCATCTTCTTCAGTTGTATCGGGTGGCTCATCCTCATCTTCAATTAGGGGGTCATTATTGCCAAAAGGATATTTCATTGAACGCTCAAGATCTATGCTCCTTTTGAATGCCCCTAATTGAAGAGGTAGATTGTTAAATTTCCGGTTTTTCAAAGCTTCATGAGTTTTCACAAAAGGTTTTCCTAAGACTAGAGGAGCGTCATCGAGGATGACAAAGTCGGTTGGAATAACCAATTGATTTGTTTGAACCAAGACATCCTCAACTACACCGATTGATTTTATTACCTTCCGATCGGATAGAAAAATGGGTATTTGAAGTGGAGAAAAATCACTAATACTTAATTTTTCAAAAATATAGTTAGGCATTATGTTAACACAAAGATCTTTATCAATGGTGATATTACTAATAAAAGAATTTTGAAAGAAACATGGAACCGGTGTAATGTTAATTTCAAAAGGATCTTCTTTTATTAGCGAGGTTTGATCATTAGTTAACTTAACACTTACCATTTCTTCAATTTTAGTATTAGTGTTTAGTTCTTTTAAAAACTTAGCATGAGGGGTTACTAAACAATGATTTTCAAAAGTAGGTGTCAAGAGATTAATTTCTTCAAAATTGGACTCTTCTTGTAATTTAACGTTATCGACCTCACCCCTTTCGTTGTTTAACTCATGTGTCGGTTTTTCACTTTCTTGTTCTTCCATTTTTACATTTTCAACTATCTCTACGTTATTATTACAATTTAATTCTTCTCTTGCGCGGGACTCCTCTTCCCTTGCGCGAGATTCTTTTATGCAACGTTCGATAGTTTTAATGTGTTCTAATATCCTATTGGTCACTTCGGTGATAGAGAAAGGATCGGGATCCTCAAAGCTTGAATCCGGTTGTTCGATCCTTGGTTCCTCATAGTACCCATATGAAGTAGATGGTTCACACCATTGTTCTTCATTGTAAGTATATGATGGATAAGGGTCGTAATTTTGTTCTTCATAGTACTCATATGAGGTAGGTTGTTCACACCATGGTTCCTCATAATAAGTGTATGAAGGTGGCGGCTCATATCTTGAGTCTTCAAAGTATGAGTATGAAGGCTCATACCTTGGTTCATCAAAATATGAGTATGAGGGAGGAGGTTCATACCTTTGGTCTTCATAGGATGTGTATGAAATTGATGGCTCGTACCTGGGCTCCTCATAATAGTTGTATGAAGTGGATGGTTGAAACAAGTTACAATATTGTACCGAGTGCGGGTTTCCACAATTAGTGCAATAGTCTCTCATATAATCATCCTCCTCATAGGTGTAGTTGTAACCTTCTGAGTATTGATCCATAAGAATCACTCAGCAGACTACAACTGTGTCTCGGGACCAGAAAACAAAAACAAAGACGGAAACAGAAGGCTGGACACGGCCCCGTGTTCAGTGGACACGGCCCCGTGTTCAGGGTCTGTATCTGGGCGTTTTAATTAAAGTTACTGGGGGCGTGTTCAGTGAGCACGGCCCCGTGTTCAGACTCTGTATCTGGGTATCTAACTAAAAAAATATGCAGCACGGGGGCATGTTCAGTGAGCACGGCCCCGTGTTCAGACTACTGGATATTTGCAAACTAAACTAAAATACAGAAAAATGTGCGCGCGTTTTAAAAAGGTTTTGAAAAACTGATTAGGCCGTTGATTTTAAGCTTTCTTAAAATCCTTGTGTCCCCGGCAACGGCGCCAAAAACTTGATGCGTGTGCAGTGTAATATATTTTAGATGTATATTTTAAGCCCTTTTTACACTTTTAGCCAAGTTTTAAATTTATAAAACACGATATTTACTAACACTAAACACACATATGGGCAAGTGCACCCATCATGGACGTAGTATAGTGTTGGTAAGATACCGAGGTCGTCCAAGGACACAAGAGCTTTTAGTACCGGTTTATCCTCAACGTCTAACCAAATCAAAAATGTTAGAAAAGATTTTTAAACTAAGGAAATAAAAACTAACTAAATGCTGAAAATAAAATAAAAATAAAAACAGATAGACAAGATGAATCACTTGGATCCGACTCGTGTATTAGTATAACCTTTGATTATTTTCGCACTTTTGCACTTGTTTAAGAGATTATCTTAGTTATTGTAGTAGGCCCCTCTTTTGAAGGCGACGTTACCCTCAACCCAGTAGTTTGAGTCAGCAAGGATACAATCCTAAAGGGTCGGATTATTGAAAGATAATGAATTAAGTTATTAATGCAAATTATGGTAGGCCCCTCTTTTGGAGGTGACGTTACCCTCGACTAAGTAGTCTGAGTCAGCAGTCCTAAATAGCCGGGTTATAGTATTAATAGTAGTTAACTTATGAGGGGGTCAAAGAGTTTGGATCCCCGCCATCCAATACCTATGGGCATTGAAGGAGATCCTACTAAATTTGACCCAGGTCCCTTGCAGGACCTCTAAACGCTGAACAAGGGCAAGACCCTTACCAAACCGTTCCCTTAACCCCTGACCAGGTAGCCAACATACCTCCATATAGACCGTGGAGATATGAATGGTGAAAATCTTTTATTTTATATAGACAGTAAAATAATGCCAAGACACCACGGACAAACGATAAGGAAAGATCACCTTCAACATAAGCAACTAGTTATTAAAGTCATTAATACAAAACCAAATAAAAAGTGCAAAAGATTGAAAATAAAAAGTATTATACCAAGTGATGTAAGAGACTTAGGCAAACATGGCCTTGATTGTCAAGAACTCTTACGATCAATCTTGGATCCCGAGACGACTCACACACTCTATGATGGACAATGGATGATGGTGGTGGATGATGGTGTTATGGTGGTGGTGGGTGGTGGATGAAGTGTGAGAGAGGTGGTGTGCCAAGGGATGAGTTGCAATGAAACCAAGCACTCCTATTTATAGGATGAACAGAAGGCTGGGCACGGCCCCGTGTCTGTTGGACACGGCCCCGTGCCTGTTTGACACTCTCTCTTCATTAATTGTAATTCGCAATTACAATTAATGCGCCTGCTGTACTTTCGCCACGCCCCCGTGTTCATTGGGCACGGCCCCGTGGTGGGCAATAGAAGCTTCTATAGGTTTGTCTTTTCTGCTGCTTCTTGGGCACGGCCCCGTGCTGGCTGAGCACGGGGCGTGTTCAGTCTTCTGCCTTCTCTATTTTGCTTGGGAGGATGCTGTTGAGGGGTCGGGCAATCCACTTATGTTCCTTTTCTTGTATTTATGTTAGATTTAGCTGTCTTTTTGCTTCTTTTGTGAATTTGAGCTCATTTAATCCTGAAAATACAAAAGGAAGACAAAAGCACTCTTTTTCCAACATTAGTACTTAAAAAGGGTTAGTTTTATGCCTCATTTGATGTAATTTATATGTTGCATTTTACACACATCAGTAGGATGTGTTTGTGTATGATGGTTTGACCTTTTGAAGTTTTCGTTGTAGTATTTGAGAACACTGAAGTGTCCTTACCTTTCAGGTCGATCGATCGAACGGCCTGTTCGATCGGCCGGCTTAACCGATCGGTTAGGAACTTCAAAAGTGAGTCCTCAGCTGGAGGTCACCTGTTCGATCGAACAGCCTGTTCGATCGGGTGGCACTCCGTACTACTACGAGTTGTAACTCGATTAAGGGTTGAAGCATAGTATCTCATGATCCGATGAGTAATGTTATCAACAGCTCGTTCGATCGAACATCACCTCGTTCAATACTATACTTCATGAAATTGTCAAAGTGTGGGGCCACTTGGTAGCCGATCGGCTAGCCCGGTCGATCGGCTGACATGTCAGATCGGTTGGGCTGTCCGTTCGGACAGCCTAACCGTTCGGTCAGCATCCTGACCTGGTCGGCCTGTTCGCCTAACACTTGGCTGTTTTAGTTATTTGACGTTATTTCGAGATAGTTTGACAACGAGCTAAACCATGGAACTTTCGTCCTTACTTGTTTCCCCTGCTCGGACAGGAATCACCCAAGTCCGGCCGGTAAACTGTTCGGAACGGTAGTTTGATATTTAACCCGAAGTCAGTGAACCTCGTAGATAGAATCCGAATCTTGAACCACTCATCCACTAGAATGATTGGTGAGTCGGCTCAAGCTCCGTTTCTACCAGTTTAAAGGCATTGAGTGTAAAAGAGTTGAAAGAAAGTTGGAAATCCTTCCTTCAATCCTTCACCCCATGTAAATGTTTAGATCTGTGATAGATCTTAGCTTGTTTATGTGGAAATCGGTTAGATCCGAACTATTCATGGTGGATTGAGGCCAAAACATGATGTTCTTGAAGAACACCATGATGACATCATCCTAGAATGCTTAGATCTTGATGATTTCACGGTTAGAAATCAAGATTTGAAAGATAGAAAGGTGTAGGAGTGTGTAATGATCAAGAAAGTACAAGATTTAGGATGAAAACTTACCGAAATCGGAAGAAATTTGAGAAAAGAAGGGGAGCACGAGCTGGTCGGTCAGAGAGTTTCCAAAAGTGGAAAGAATGATAATGACAACCCTATTTATAGGCTCCAAAAGAGGAAAGGGCTGGCCGATCGGCCAGGCATCCCGATCGGACAGCCTGCTCGATCGGACAGTCCGTCCGATCGGTTGGGCTGTTCGATCGGCTGACAGCCTGATCGATCAACAGCCTGGTTCGAGTGTTCGGTGCAACGATTTTCGATATTTCGATTTCGATTGAAGACGGTACGAATACGATAGAGTTTCCTATTCAAATTACTTTCAGTCCCAGCTACTATATCTAACATACAATCATCTATATTTCACACTATCCTTACGTTATCATTCGTCGTAATTCGATTTCGATTGCATTCGATTTGAGTTTCGAGTTTCCATTCGAGTTTCGATTGATTCGATTTATCACCACACAAAACATAAAGTAAACACGCACAGGTAACACATAAGGCACACACACACACGTGTAACGACAACCAAAGTTCGCGTGATTCGAGATTCGAGTTCGATGATGGTTAGATCGGTTTGATTACTGATTAGTTAACTTTATCGCATTGTTACTTCCTACTATTCACAGTCGTGAATCGGTTCGCGTTGATAAAGCATTCGATTACTTCGATTTATTCTGATTAACAACACTTATTCCACATAATATAAATAAAACACAAAAATAGACTAGTTATAGTCAAAGAAGTCAAAGTTGACTTGGACTTTGACTTTGACTTTGACATTCGAAAACACGGGGTGTTACGTTAGTTACCTTCCAAAGTATATTCACTTCTTTGAAAATCATTTTCTTAAAGGAGTTAAGTGTTTACAACTTGTAAACAATTTTTACAAAATTTAATCTTTTGAACTCTTCTTGTAAATAAAGTGTTCTTACACTTATTTTACCACTAAAAATGGTGTAAGTGTAAGTAAAGGTCATAATCTTTTAAAATCGACTCTTGAACTTGGTTTGTTTAGAAAAGTCTTTTGTAAATCTCGGATTTACATGATCATCAACTTGCTTTGTTCACTTATATTTCAAGAAAATCATTTTCTTATCAAGTTCATATTTAACTAGAAGATGATTATTTCATGTATCACATAATCACCTCCTAATCTTGTTAAATTATGTTTCTAAACATCATTTAACAAGTTCCATATGGTGATTAACATCACATAACCAAGAATCAATAAGAAATTAACAACATAATCACAACAACATCCTATTAACAATATTCCATTATGTTTCATCTTGTAGGTCCCGAAATTGGAGGATCGATAACAAAAACCTATCCTTGTTTATCACAAACACGGTAACGGGTGCGGAATCCCCGTGACGGTGCAAACCAAACACAGTGTAAAATAAGAACACGCGTAACCAAAAGATTCAATATCTATTGATTAGGGATGAGAACAACCAGAAACATATACAAACAATGTTTACAGACTCTCACTAAGTCTCGCAGGTCTCTCATGTCCAGTTTCACACAGAAACTATGATAGGTATTTATACTAAACAGGCACAGACAATGACGAAACAGAAATAACTCGGCGAAACAAACTTGGGCCAGTTAATGGGCCTGAAGAATCCTAACAGGCGACGAAACAGGGACAGCCCACGGCGAAACACCATAGTCGACGAAACACTTTATGTTTCGTCGACTACGTACAACAGATTGTAAATTTGTATGAATTTTCAACTAAATGACATCATCATGACATCACAGTGATGATGTCATGGTGATGTGTCACCTGGTCTTGGTTCGCGGCGCTCCATGCTTCGCGTGTCGAACTCTGGGGCGCACGACGGAGGAATGTCGTGACGTCGGGCTTGAGCCGGACCTAACCGTGTCGAAACCAAGTTGAGCAGAACCGAGTCGAACCGAGCCGAGTCGCGTCCACAAAACGTGTATCAACAAACTCCCCCTTGGACGCTACTCGTGATGGTTCGTCTTCTGTGTCTTTCATGTCGGAAGATCTTCAAAGTCTTCACGCGTCGTAAGAAGAAAGTGTATCAACAAACTCCACTTTTCATTTAGGAAGTGTGTTAACAAACTCCCCCTTAGAATGAACTCTCCATTGAGTCATGCTCATGAACCTTTTGATCGTTAATTCTTCAGATCCTTGTGGTGTTGATGAAGGGTCAGCGGCAACCCTATCATCATTATCTTTTGAGTGCCTTCACGTCATGTCTTCATTCCAAAGCTTGTCATCGAACATGTTCTCCTCGCCTTTAGCATCTGCACATGCAAGAAATCTAAACGCATGATGAGAACAACTGCTTGGAATATAGTTTCCATAAACAAATGACACATATGTGATCAAATCTCAATCAAACACCAACCGAACAACAGTTTGAAAGTTTAGAAAATGATCAATTTTAATCCTTTAACTTTCAAAAATTGTCAAACTTCGAACATTTATGAAGATGCAATTGTTTTCCGTCTTACAATCAGGATTTTGGTTAGGATAGACTTGAGTTCCAACATCGGTCAATTAAAAATAAACTAGAAGAAAAATCTTTTTGGCTTTTATAAAGTTTATATTAAAAAACACCTAAAATCTTTTTGGAATTTTCATTTTTCAAAAGTAAAGACGGAAAACAATAAATAAATATATACAAAGATGCAGAAACTGAAAACAGTAAATAAATATTTACAGACAATCTTTTTGGGAGTTTCGAGGGTAAGAGAATCATATCAGTGTACGGTCATGCCAAAACGCTCTTGTTGTTCAATTAGTTAACATTTAGATAAGCATCCTACAACAATTATCGGTATTGTTGTCCACATAAGCTCAACTTATCAGATGTAATCATGGCGAGGGGATACATTAAGGTATGATTTATACTTACCGACCGGTGTTCATCCACACACGACACATTCCCGTATCAAGGTATGCACGAGAGTTCATCTTACCGGTGAGTATACCGTTTATCATCTGTTTGAACGTCTAAAAGAATGTGAGAAACTCACTTATTTTGATTGAAAACAAGCCCTATGTGATAGAATCACTTATTGATGAGGAACTTGATTTTCATATGCATGAGGGCACAGGAGCAAGTCCGTGAACAGGTCAGTACTTTTGTACAGCAAAGAGACGAACTTGACTACCGGATAAGTGTGATATATTATCACTTATTTGAGGGACATGTGATTGTTGATCACTTATTGAGGTCGAATGCAATATGTACACGTATGTATGGTATCATGGAAGATCTAGACTTGTGTCCCCGTTATTTTTCGGTAAGAGATACAACCATGATACCCAGATGATAAGCAGCATAAAGACCGAATATCTCAGAACCTCGGCAATCTCTCAAATGAAATTTCGGTACTAAGACCATATGCCAATGAGTGGTTCCCACCTGGTCTTCAGTCGATTTAAGTTTATATCACCCTGCACACTTTAAATGATTGTGAGCCTACCGATACATCTTATATAGAGCTGCTTATTGTTTTTCATTTTGAGTTCAATTTGAAGAGGTTTCGACAGACCACTGATGTACTATCATTTTCTCTTTTTCTCGCTAGGAAACTCATTTTTTATTTTCTATTGTTTTTGTGTTTTGAAATTTTTCGATGTTTTTGAATTTTTAAAATTTTGATTTACTCCCCCTAAAATCAACAAACTATGAGCAATTTTAAAAACACAAAGGTATTTACAAAAATGATTTTCCGATGTCAGTTAACTCATGTTTTACCTCAATGTCGTTTACCAAAATTAATTTTAATCAGAAATGATTTATCGAATTTTGGAAAAATCAGTTTGCACGTCGGTAAGCGGTGTGGACCATGACAACATTGGCGAGTTTCATATTAAAAACAATCACGTGTGAGGTGATATTCGAGATCAACGTGTCTGGCCAAAGAGTGCCATACGAGATGATAATAATTCAAAAAGCACCTTAAATATCGACAAGTATAGGAGAGATTAGAAATTTAAAACCGTATCTTGCAGTTGCTTCGTGTATTGCAAAGAATCTGAGCACTCTTCCAAACTGGATATCCACCCTGTGTGGATTTCAAGGTCGAATTTGCAGCTACTTCAATGAATTCGAGAAAAGCTCTTCACAGCAACAAGATCAGAAACCTCCAGGGTCCGGCTGGTCTTCCACATTGCACCAGCGTAGGTCTTTGTCTTTCTCTTTGAGAAGTAGTGTGCGGTTGTTCAATCCATGCCAAGGTATCCGCACACCCGGTTGGTTTGTTCAACGAACACATCTTCTTCAATCACACCGCGAAGAAATGTACACTGCACGTTAATCTTGTTGATTTTGAACTTCAGACGTGCTGCAGGTGCGTACATTTTGATTTGAATCTACCCTAGGGACCCGATTAAAGCCTTTAACAATCAAACTTTGAAATGATTTTCATTTTGTCGAAGCTTTTCAATTTCTTTCAACAGACAACTCTGTTTCCCCTTTCTTTTTCTCTCCACCAAAGGCAACAATTTCTTCTGTCGCCTATCTTGTGCAAGGACGCTCCACTATCAACAATCTTACGACTATCGAAAGTTTCTCCTGGAACATCCTACACACTCACTCAGAGATTAGTTGGAGAGGGGGACCCAAGCCTTCATAGACTTGGGTTTCCCCTGAGAATCAAGAAATGTAATTTCAATTTCCTGATGATTTTCAAACACAGCACCTCCCCCTGAACTTTCACCCGTTTTAGGTTTCCAAGTTTGTTTTTGTTTACCAGTTTGATTCTTATAAACAGATTTTGAAACTTCTGGTTTTAATGATTGTGAAGAACTCGGTTCCCCTTTGACCGTTTTGACTTTAGATTTCAAAGCCTTTTCAACAGCTTTGATGTTTTGATGTCGTTGTTTCGTTTCTTGTTCCTTAACAATTCTTTTATCATGTTTTGGTGAAACGGGACGACATTGAAGGTGAACCTTTTCAGGTGGGGTTCTTTCAACAAAATTTGGTTTGGGCGAGTTTGTGCAATCTTTAATGATGTGTCCAAACTTCCCACATTTGAAACAAGTTCTCCTTTCAACAAACTTAGGAGAATCTGATCGACGACCTGACGTAGAAGTTGTAGACCCAGAGGTACTAGCTTCACACCCGTTTGTGTGTTGGGTGTAATTGTTATCACTATTACGTTTCAAAATGTTGACTTTTTGTACAAAATCGGTATTTGATTTATTTTCAAAAGTCTCCACTTTATCAGTACCTTTGGAGGCCACAAACTTAACGTCTTTTGTTTTCTTCTTGCAACGAGCTCCTTTTGAATCAACCTTAGCCTTTGGCTTTGGAGCTCGTTGTTGTTGTTTACCCTTAAAAGCAATTGGTTGTTGCTTTGTCGGTGATTTCTATTTTCCAAATTGTTTTCTAATTTCAGCCTTTGGAATTGGATCACATTGAGTTACAGTAACTCCCTGGATCGTCTTTCCCAAAAACTTGCTTGTGTTATCTTCAAAAACTTTATCAATCAAAGATGGATTGACATTTTTAATTGGAAAATCTTTTTCTGAATAAATTTTAACATCTCCGACCAAAGTGTACAACAAGTTATTGCTTTTAACAGCAGACACACTTTCCTTGTCATTCTTGACATCTTTGACAGCTTTGACAGGGTCTATCACTTACTTGGCAACAGGGTGCACTACAGGAGTAGGAGGATCACAAAGAATATGATTCTCAATTGGAATTTCTACTCCTTTCGTCTCATCAAGTGATTCATCCTGGTCACTGAAATCTGATTCATCATCCGAAGAATCATAGTCCTCAATGGTTGGAGGACTTTGATTTGAAGCACATGATGACTTTTCTTTGCTATCAGATGAGTCACCCGAGGAACTGTCCGGTTTGAACCCTAAGCCAGTAGTAACTTCCTCATAATCAAGAGGCAGACTGGGTTCATACCGAGGCATATCCTCTTCATCGGGCATATGAGTATAATTATGTCTTAAAGGGGGCGGACACTTCTTATACCCAACACCTTTCATGTTTCCCTTTAGTTGTTGAACGTCAATGATGTGATCAAGCACAAATCGGGAGTTAGAATAACTCTCCAATTTTTGCTTGATAGCATCATGCTCGCATTTGGCAATGACTAGTTCCTTTTTGGTTTCCTCAACAATGTTAATGTAATCGTTAATACTAACTTGTTTATGATAAACAACTTTCTTCACTTCGGAAACACTTTTCTTTAAGGGTTCAATTATAGATTTAAATTCCTTTTCGTTTCTAACTAAAGCCATATTTGCCTCTTTGCACTTTGACAGTTCAATAACCAAACTTTGATTGTGACTATGAACCGTTTCGGATTCAAGTTTCAAATCAGCACATTTAAGTTTCATATCAGCACAATCACTACATATGCTAGGAGTTTCAGATTTTACTTGACTCGTAGAGGCTGAGACATTTGCCATAAAGGCAGTTTGACAAGAAAAAGATCCATCTTCAGAATTATAATCTCCCGCATTCGAGCCTTCTTCATCTGAACTCCCGCTATAACCCGAGCTTTCATCACTTTCAGCAAATTCTTATTTGTGAACATGCTTGATGTGGTTGATGATTTTTGCATAGCAAGCAGTTCCACCTCCTTGATTACCATCTCCGAATTGTACAGACCAATTACATCCTTCATCAGCTTGAACAGTCAATGCTCGATTGGTGTTTGATGGTCCAGACTGGTTCTGGTTGGTGGTGTTGTTCACAGCTACTATCCCTTTTCCACGGTTATCTTGATTGGCATTGGAAGTACTTGTCCGATTTCTGAATGGATTCTGGTTGCCTTGTCTACTGGGCCGAGTGCACTCACGTTTGAAGTGTCCCCTTTCGCCATAATTGAAACAAGTAACCGCATTGTTATCAAAACCGTACTTCGTATCATTCTTGCCTTCCAACGAAGTTCTTCTGTTCGAGCCATGAAATCCTTTGCCCTTCTAACAGCACTTGCAAACGCCCACTTGATATCCATTAACTCCATTTCATCACGGTCTATCTGCTGATAATCTTCATTGGTCATATTGATGTTTCCAATTTGACCTGCTACCAATCCACAATAGGAACTGAACATTGTGCTGAGAAGTTCCAAATGTTCCTTAGCAACTTCTACACTGACTTTTGAAAGATTGGAAGTATCAACTCTGACAGTGTTGGTGTTTTAGAGTAAAGGATTATTGGTATAATGTGCTTGTTGTTGTTGTGGTTGGGCTTGAGGTTTGGGTATAGATTGTGACATATAAGCACTTTGATTCCACTATGGTTGGGCTTGATTGAACTGTGGAAACGGAGATGAGATTGTATTGGACATAAACACCGTCTGAAGCTTTGGTTGCTGAAAGGAACTAGAACTAGCTGAAGGACCAAAACCAGGCAAATACATTTCTGTGTTTTGAGGTGGTGCAATCATTTTAGCTTTCCGAATTTCCTCTTCGTTCTTGTGCTCCAACTTCTGAATGAATTCATAGAGAGTGCCATTGGTTGTATCCATAGCGCCCGTATGCTTTAGAGTTCAATGAATGGACTCCACTTAGGAGGTAGAGCATCAGCAAACCGTGCAATCATTTCCTGATGAGTTGCAGCAACACTATAAGAACACATTTCACTAATCAAATGATAAAAGCGAGAAGTCATATCATATAGAGTTTCATTATCCAAGAATCGAAATGATTCAAACTCTTTCTTCAATAAATCATGGCGTGTCTTTCCTTAAGCTGCATTTCCTTCTCCTCTCGCTACCAATGCATCCCATAAACCTTTCGTGTTCTTATAATAGGAGAATTGATGATAGATGTCTTTGTGAAGTGCTTGAGTGAGAATAGCATACGCCTTCTTCTCCAGATCATATGCCTTTTTGTCGTTTTCAGGCATATTAGTAAAACCCGCTGAAGTTGATGCTGCTACTTCGAGGGCAGGGTTGCATTCATTAATGAAACATGTCCAAAGTTCGCTGCTTTGCCCTTGAACGTATGTGTGGAAATGACCCTTCCATGATGGATAGTCGTTCATGTGATTTAACTTTGGCGGCCGATTGTTGCTACCCGTCTCACTCTCACTAAGCAATAGACTTTGAATGCTCTGATTTTGATTCGACACCAATGCCCATTGACTTGCACTTATTGACTGTTGTTGTCGAGGTATGGTATTCGCTAAATATTCGGCCATCGAAGTCGGTTTTTGAACCGGTTGTGAGTCCGTACTCCAATCCCATGGGCTCGTACAACTCATGATTGGTGTATGAAATTGAAAACCTGGTCACACACTTAATAACAAACTGTTAAACCACTTTTGCAAGTCTTCTGTTAAAAAATGACAAGTATCTCGACGAACTGGATTCTTATTTCTAGTCGACGAAACAGATATGTGTGCTGATCGACGAAACAGTTTGATGTTGATATCGACGAAACCTGTTTGAGCTATCGACGAAACTGAAGTGTG
Source organism: Helianthus annuus (assembly GCF_002127325.2). Lineage (NCBI taxonomy): Eukaryota > Viridiplantae > Streptophyta > Magnoliopsida > Asterales > Asteraceae > Helianthus > Helianthus annuus. The sequence continues at coordinate 167,050,470 of NC_035436.2, forward strand.
AGGATATCGACGAAAATGATAGAGGATCTTGAATCGACGAAACTGATTTACTTGATTCTTGGCGACGAAACAGAATGGTGATATAAAGTCGACGAAACTGGAGTCTTTTTGGGCTTCTGATCGACGAAACGTCCCAATTCAATTTGAAGCCCAATGCACGACGAAACTAAAGTGTTAATGTGCGACGAAACTGGTTAATTTTGATGATCGACGAAACTGATAAGAATAAGTTGGATGACGAAACTGAATAATGAATGATGATTGACGAAACTGAATGATGATGTAATGACAAAACTAAAAGGTTAAAGGTTCGACGAAACAGATTGGTTAAAGGTTCGACGAAACATATATGTACTTTGTTGTATTGCGACGAAACTCAGAAGTCCTTTTTGGGCGACGAAACTGTCTTAGAATTTTGAACGACGAAACTCAATGTAATGAAAAATCGACGAAAAAGGAAAGGCGAAACTGATTTAATGATAAGGGTTGGACGAAACTGATTTTCTTCAATCTAGGTGATAAGATTTGGTGGGATATTTGAAAGAAATCTTATCTTTAGTCTGACACAAGACACCATTTTTCAACCTGCCATGCTTATCTCACCGAACACAACATTGTGACCCATATTTTAATCGATTTCCTTTTATCTATTAAATTTAAAAACACCAACAACTTATACAGTCACTTTGTCAAAGATCAAAAAGTTGAAATAATGAAGAACACTTTGAATATTAGTGAAGAACACGATTAAGGTTTGAAGATTCCGGTGACCGATAAATTTTCCGAACAACAAATTTGCACAAAACTTTCACTAAAAACCCGGTTTTAATATGTAATGATACACACTAACAAGGTTTCTGATAAAAGTTTTTAGCAAAACACAATATCCAACTGATTTTAAGACGAGTTTCCAGAAATATGTGAACTTTCAAGAACAAAATTTTTAGAAAAACATAAACAATCAGTTTCAAACTTGATAAAAACCGAACAAGGTTTGGTTTTAAACAAGGATTAGAGCCAAAGCTCTGATACCAATTGTAGGTCCCGAAATCGGAGGATCGATAACAAAAACCTATCCTTATTTATCACAAACACGGTAACGGGTGCGGAATCCCCGTGACGGTGCAAACCAAACACAGTGTAAAATAAGAACACGCATAACCAAAAGATTCAATATCTATTGATTAGGGATGAGTACAACTAGAAACATATACAAACAATACAGACTCTCACTAAGTCTCGCAGGTCTCTCATGTCCAGTTTCACACAGAAACTATGAGAGGTATTTATACTAAACAGACACAGACAATGACGAAACAGAAATAACTCGGCGAAACAAACTTGGGCCAGATAATGGGCCTGAAGAAGCCCAACAGGCGACGAAACAGGGACAGCCCACGGCGAAACACCATAGTCGACGAAACACTTTATGTTTCGTCGACCATGTACAACAGATGTGAATTTGTATGAATTTTCAACTAAATGACATCATCATGACATCACAGTGATGATATCATGGTGATGTGTCACCTGGTCTTGGTTCGCGGCGCTCCGTGCTTCGCGTGTTGAACTCTGGGGCGCACGACGGAGGAATGTCGTGACGTCGGGCTTGAGCCGGACCTAACCGTGTCGAAACCAAGTTGAGCATAACCGAGTCGAACCGAGCCGAGTCGCGTCCACAAAAAGTGTATCAACACATCTTTATGTAAAGCTTTATGTTCATGTTTCTTTTAGTTCATGTTCTTAGTGTTCTTGATATAATCAACATACTTCAAATTTTAACCATTAAAATGGAAGTAAACAAAGGTAATTCAAGAACTTACAACTAGCTCAAAGTCTAGGGAAAATCTCTAGTGAAATGATGATGAAATGTGGTGTGAAAAAGCAAGAAATGAAGCTCCTTGATGATCCACAAGCTACAATCTTCACGAAGCACCTCCTAATACATGAATGGAGCTTGAAAATGGATGAAGATAGTGGTGATAAGGTGGTGGTGGTGGTGGTGGCGGTTATAGTGAGAGCCGAGAGGGAGAGGGAGTGTGTGAGGGAGTTGGGTGATTTTGTAAGATATGAGAAGGATATGGAATGATTTGCACCATACTTATATTCTTACACCTCCATATTTTGTTTAATTCTTCAAGCAAGATCTTAATAAAATATAGAGAAAAATCTAGGAAGTATGGTGGGGATTTTTGTGGGTCCTCTTGTGACCGAAAATGGGCATGGGGGGGGGGGTTAATTGTAACATCTTGATGGAAGTTGGTAAATGTAAGTTAAAGTCCAAGTATATGATTACATGGTTAGTTTACTAGAGAATTTAGTGGGTGTTAGGGTGTTCGGGGATCATGACTAGCCAAGAAATAATAAAACAATGTATTTGGCAAAATTTTAGTGTTCCGGGTAATGCCCGGTTGTTTGGTTAGGTACCGTTCCGTTAAAGTGCTTAATTATACCGTAAAGTGTCTTTTATGTGTCTTTCGTAACACTTTTAATTCCCGGCACTTAGGAAAGCGTACAGGACCATTCTGCCATATTTTTGCGTATTACTAGTATTTTAATTGTTGAATTTCTGATATATAATGCAGAATTCTGCATTATTAGTGGGTTTTAGACACTTCCCGGCACTTTAACTATCACCTAGTGACGCAGTTTTGTGGTCCTCACTTCCCTACTCTCCATACTAGTGTAGTTGTGACAACCCTCAAAATTCCATGTATTCTGTACAATTTATTATTGATAATTAAAGTGCTTGACGACTGTGTGGAATTACTTAACTGCTTTCTGATATATGTGTTATGCTTACATGTGCTTGTTAACATACTAGTAGTATGCAGAAAAGTCACTAAATAGTCCGTTATAATTTCCTAAGTGTTAGAAATTAAAAGTGTTACAAAAATATACATAAAAGACACTTTACGGATTAATTAAGCACTTTAACGGAACAGTATCAAACCGAACAACCGGACTTTACCCGGAACATAAAAATATTGTCAATGACATGGTTCTTTCTTTTCTGAGCTAGTTAGGGTCCCCGAACACCGTAACACCCGTTATAATACATAACACACTAGTAACCTATCTTAATCCCTAACTAAACAAACTAACACTTAACTATCTAGTTCAAAACAAACTATAACACCCCCCCCAATGATCCGATCGGTCCCCATGAGGGGGACACACCACCAATTTTTTATTATTATAATGAGGATGCCTAATATCTTGTAGACACAATACACCATGGACAATACACTAATTTGGTTAATAAATAAAACCAAGAGATTAGCATTTCATTCATTCACACCAACACAAAAAAATTGCATCTCTCTCTCCCCTCTCCTTGAAGTCGGCCGAACCCAACACCCACCCTCTCATCACTTTCAAAATTCGATCTTGCAATTTCACTTACATACAAAGGTGAAAGGTCACATACGAGGAGACCCGGTGCTTTCGGAATCACGAGGACCTCTCTACATCGCTTTTATCCACCTAATTTTCGCTCTGATTCTTCCCTAGCCTTGAGCTAGTAGTAAGTGCTTCTAAACATCTCTTGATCTTGTTTAAAGTGGTTAATAAGTGATTTAATGGCTAAAAATCAAGAACACACAAGATCATAACTTAAAGACTTGAAAGTAAGATGAATATGTTGGATAAAGAGTAGATTTGTGTGTAAATCATGTAGATCTTGTGTTGTTATGATTCTTGTTGATTTCATGATGATTTTGCTGGTTAATATTGATGTTTGATGTTGTTGTGATCACTAAACATGTTAACGGAATTAATCGAACACAAATTAGAGAGTTAAAAGCTGAAACAGAAAGCTGTTGGTTTTTACAGCCAACTTCAATTGGCTGTAACAGGACCATAACTTAACGAAAAATGCATTTTATGAAGCCTAGATTTATGTACTATGAAATACGGTTCTAATGGCACCGGAATCGTAATTTTTGGACTTCGTTTACTATTTTTAAAGACCCGATTTGTAACAACAGCTAGAGCTGCATTTTTACTGCAGAAAATGGGCGATATGTTTTCAGTCATAACTTGAGTTCTGTGTCAAATCAGCCCATGAAATCTGTACAGTAGATGGACACCGATGTCGTAGTAATTGTCCCACTAGAATTTCGTCAATCCGACTTACAATGATTTTTTAGTGAATTATTCCGTGGGCTGCAGTCAGAAAATAATGAATCTGATTGCAGTCCGGAAAATGATTTTTAATAGAATATTGGTGATGAATTAGATCCCAAGATTTTTACACAATAATATTTGGGTCGTTTATCATCCTCTGTAAAAAGTTGGGAATTTTTGAGATAAGATAACTATTTTATTAAAATCCTCGAAAACAGCCCAGTTTTTTAATAAAAAGCTGAAACGATAGGTAGTGATTTGCGTGTCTAAATGTCGAATATGTTATTTGTGAATGATCTAACTTGTTATGTGACAATAAAAGTGTTATGTGCAATGTCATATGTTTATTTGTGAAAGGGGAATAGATGGGGAGTTTACATGGGCATAAACCGTTAAAGTAATGTATGTTACGTGATAGATACGTGTAGGAACTTTGTGCTCTATTTGAAAAACCACTAAATGACTAACTGGTAATCATATTAGGACGTGATTGACCGACTCTGACTATTAGCTATATTTGAGAATCTAACCGAGCAAACCGAGGTGAGTTCACACACTTTCTAAGGCATGGGATTCCCGGTGGTTTGGGAACGGGTTAAAGAATTAAAACGAAATCTACATATCTTACTTAGGTAGGATATGTACGGCCATCCTCCTCGGGTAGGATGCCAGTATTAATCATGCGTATTCTCTTTGGGTGAACTACCTACGTTCGTCCTCCTTAGGTAGGACAACAACCTTAAAACTTACTAGACAAAACTCTATCATAAGTCCCTCATTTTATATCGACTTAATCGCCGAGGCCAATGGATAGCGGGTCATTAGTTAATAGCGCTATTAGGTTTAACAAGCCTCACACCGTGCCAGTCGGACGGGCGTGTACTAATGGACTATGGCAAACCATCAGTGATGTTAGACACTGATGTAGGGCACAACTTACTTGCGTAGTAGTCGATATCATACGGTCTAGTAGTTCACATGGGGAAGCCCCCACTAATCATGGACAGGGTATGGGTAATAAAGAATGAACTGGTTAAATTTTCTTTCAACTACGGGGTAACCCCCACGCAAATACGCCAACGAAAGACAAACCACGTTTTCAGAAACAACTTAAAACTAAACAACCAACCGTGAACTCACTCAACTTTGTTGTTGACTCGTTGTTACATGCCTTACAAGTCGCTAAATGCTTGGAGCTTGCACGAGGAAGGAGTCGTTGTGGTGTACGGACTGTTATGTTCCGTGCTTAATATTTAAATCCCTATGAACTTATTAAACTTGCATTTTGAACTTTAACTTATAAACTATGGACTTAAGTTTCGGACTTTATGTTTACGCTTCCGCTGTTTAAATTAAAACTTGGTTAACTAGCTTTTGGTCACCAATCGTATTGTGGTTGGCTTTATTTACTTAATTACGTTGTTCAGTATGATTGGTGGCTCGATCCTGGTCACGTCACGCCTCCAAGCGGTGGTACTCCGCATGGTGGATTTTGGGGGTGTGACAGATTGGAATCAGAGCCATTGGTTATAGTGAACTTGGTTTTAAAAAGAGAAAGGCTTTTTGATAAAACCAGACTATAACTGGTACGGTGCTCAACGATCCACAACGACGCTTCGCTCCACGTGCAAGACTCGACACAATAGGTGGTATGATTTAGGTTATATTGTCGGTTAGATAGCTCACACTGTGCATTAATTAACGTGATAACTGCTATTTGAACCTTGTGTGCTTACTCTCTACTGTCGTCCCACACTTACGCACTTTCACGACACTTTTCTCACTTACGTTGCTTCGTGATGAAGATCATGAGCGGATGCGGAGGACGTATCAACCTCACTCAAGCCCAGTTGACGGCTCTGATCAACGAACGAGTTGCTGAGGCACTCGCAGCTGTTCCTTCAGGAGGTCAACCTGCACAGCCTCCTATGTGCACCTTCAAAACCTTCATGGATTGCCGACCTAGCACTTTCAGCGGCACAGAAGGAGCTGTAGGTCTTCTTCACTGGTTCGAGAAGCTCGAGTCTGTTTTCGAGATGTGTGAATGCCCTGAAGATCGTAGGGTGAAGTATGCTACTGGAACACTCGAAGGTGCTACGTTAACCTGGTGGAAGGCACAGGTTCAACTGCTTGGGTTGGCGGTTGCTAATGCCACCCCATGGAACGGTTTCAAAGAACTGATCAAAGAGGAGTATTGCAGTCGTGACGACATCCACAAGCTGGAGGTGGAATTTTTCAATTTGAAGATGACGGGGTCTGAGATTGAGGCATACACGAAGAGGTCAAATGAGCTAGCCATCTTGTGCCCTACTATGGTGGACCCTCCCATCAAGCGCATTGAGCTGTACCTTAAGGGCTTGGTGCCAGAAATCCAGAGCCACGTAACCTTAGCTAATCTTGGCACCATACAGCAAATCGTCAAGTTGGCTCATCGTCTCACTGATCAGGCAGTTGAGCAGAATAGGTTGCCTAAGCGTATTAGCGCTACTACTTCTGATGCTCCCAACGATAATAAGCGCAAGTGGGATGGAAATTTGGGCAAGGGTTCTACTTCGGCACAATCCCAACAGAGAAAGACCGACGAGTACAGGATCCCCAGTCAGCAGTCTTCTGGGAATCAAGGTCAGGGTGGGTACAAGGGAAATCACCCTAAGTGCAATCGATGTAATCTGCACCACAGCGGACAGTGCAACAAGGGCCATTGTCAGAGATGTCACAAGCTGGGTCAAGAGGCCAAAGATTGTAGGAGCCCACGTCCTGCGAATCAGAATGGCCAACAACAACAACAAGCTCCACAGAACCACCAGCAGCAGCATCAGCAGGGCAATAAAGGATGCTTTCAGTGTGGCGCTGAAGGCCACTTTAAGAGGAACTGCCCTCAGCTGAACCAGAATCAGAACAACAACCAGAGAAACAGGAACCACAATGGAAATAACAATGGAGGCGACAATGGAGGTAACAATAATGGCAATGGCGTCCAAGGTCGTGTGTTCGTAATTGGTCAGGGTGAAGCAAGGAATGATCCCAACGTTGTGATGGGTAAGTTTCTTCTGGACGACTTCTTTGTTATTGTGTTATTTGATTCGGGTGCCGATACTAGTTATGTGTCCTTAAAAGTTAGCCAAATGCTTAAGCGCACTCCAACACTTTTGAACACCAAACACACGGTAGAAATAGCAAACAGTAAAAGTCTTGAAGCCACACACATAGTTAAGGGTTGTAACCTCGTCCTAGCTGGTCAGACCTTCTCCATCGATCTTATTCCTATCGTTTTGGGTAGTTTCAACGTCATTATTGGGATGGATTGGTTATCTCAACACCAAGCGGAGATCATTTGCAAGGAGAAAATCGTCCGTATCCCTCGTTCTGATAAAGAACCCCTCGTGATTCATGGCGACAAGAGTGGTGCTGTTGTAGGCATCATCTCTTTCCTTAAGGCCCAAAAGTGTTTGCGAAAGGGCCACACCACTATTCTAGCCCTCGTTTCGGATACATCCGCAGAAGAAAAGAAGATAGAAGACATACCTATTGTACACGACTTTCCTGAGGTATTTCCTGAGGAATTACCTGGTCTCCTGCCTCATCGCCAAGTTGAGTTTCAAATTGAGCTAGCTCCTGGAGCAGCGCCCATAGCTCGAGCACCCTATTGTCTAGCTCCATCAGAGCTTGAAGAACTGTCCATGCAACTACAAGAACTCTTGGAAAAGGGTTTCATACGCCCTAGCTCTTCTCCTTGGGGAGATCCAGTGTTATTCGTGAAGAAGAAAGACGGTACCTTCAGAATGTGTATTGACTACCGCGAACTCAACAAGGTGACTGTGAAGAACCGTTATCCTCTCCCACGCATTGATGATCTGTTCGACCAATTGCAAGGGTCGAGTTATTACTCTAAGATTGATTTGAGATCGGGCTACCATCAGTTGAGAGTCCAAGAGGAAGACGTCTCCAAAACAGCATTCAGAACTCGTTACGGCCATTATGAGTTTCTAGTTATGCCTTTCGGATTAACGAATGCACCTGCAGTCTTCATGGATCTCATGAACCGAGTGTGCAAGCCTTACCTGGATAAGTTCGTCATAGTGTTCATCGACGACATCCTGATCTATTCTAAGAGTCAGGAGGAACACGAGCAACATCTAAGGCTTATTCTGGAACTTCTTCGAAAAGAGCAATTGTATGCCAAGTTTTCGAAATGTGACTTTTGGCTTCGCGAAGTCCATTTTCTAGGTCATGTGATAAACAAGGATGGAATTCATGTGGATCCATCTAAAGTTGATTCGATCAAGAACTGGCCTGCACCCCGTACACCAACAGAAATCCGCCAATTCTTGGGTTTGGCAGGATACTACAGAAGATTCATCAAGGATTTCTCAAAGATTGCGCAACCTCTCACTTCACTGACTCAGAAAGGTGTCACCTATCGTTGGGGTGATGCACAGGAGTCCGCATTTCAGCATTTAAAAGACAGACTTTGTAGCGCACCTATCCTCTCGTTGCCCGAAGGCACAGATGATTTTGCGACGCTTCCATCCAAGGACTTGGTTGCGTGTTGATGCAACGTGACAAGGTCATTGCCTACGCATCACGCCAACTTAAAGTTCACGAAAGGAACTACACTACACACGACTTGGAATTGGGAGTAGTTGTTTTCGTGCTTAAGATATGGAGACATTACCTGTACGGTACCAAGTTCACCATTTACACCGATCACAGAAGTCTCGAGCATATCTTCAAGCAAAAGGAATTGAATATGCGACAACGCCGATGGGTCGAACTCTTGAATGATTATGAATGCGCTATCAAGTACCATCCGGGCAAGGCCAATGTTGTGGCCGACGCCCTCAGACGAAAGGATACTATACCTAAGCGTGTACGTGCGTTGCAGCTTACCATCCAATCTAACCTTCCCGCTCAGATTCTCGATGCTCAGGTTGAAGCATTGAAAGCAGAGAACATCAGGGCTGAATCCTTACGAGGATTGAGGCAGCGGCTAGAACAAAAGGAAAACGGCGCCTACTATGTTAACGGACGCATCTGGGTTCCACTTTATGGAGATTTACGCGAGCTTGTGATGGATGAAGCACATAAGTCTCGTTATTCAGTACATCCTGGATCGGATAAGATGTACCACGACCTAAAGACTACATACTGGTGGCCTGGTATGAAAGCCAGCATAGCAACCTACGTCAGTAAATGCTTAACTTGTGCTAGGGTCAAGGTCGAATACCAGAAACCATCAGGCCCACTCCAACAACCAGAGATTCCTAAATAGAAATGGGAGCAAATTTCCATGGATTTCGTTACTGGCCTGCCCAGATCTCAACGCGGAAATGACACCATTTGGGTGATCGTGGATCGACTGACCAAGTCTGCACATTTTCTGGCCATCAAGGAAACGGATAAGTTTTATACTTTAGCAGACATTTACCTAAAGGAAGTGGTATCAAGGCACGGAGTGCCAACCTCCATCATTTCCGATCGTGACGCTCGTTTTACCTCTGAACTGTGGCAAGCTATGCACAAGTCGTTTGGCTCACGTTTAGATATGAGCACCGCTTATCACACGCAAATGGATGGGCAATCTGAACGCACCATCCAAACCCTTGAAGACATGCTTAGGGCATGCGTAATCGACTTTGGTAACGGCTGGGAAAAGCATCTCCCGTTAGTGGAGTTCTCATATAACAACAGTTACCACACCAGCATCCAGGACGCTCCATTCGAGGCATTGTATGGACGCAAGTGCCGATCACCTCTCTGTTGGGCAGAAGTTGGTGACAGCCAAATCACTGGCCCAGAACTCGTAGTAGATACAACTGCGAAGATTGCTCAGATACGACAACGAATGGCGGCAGCTCGCGACCGTTAGAAAAGCTATGCTGATAAGCGAAGGAAACCACTCGAGTTCCAGGTTGGGGAACGAGTGCTACTCAAAGTCTCACCTTGGAAAGGTGTAGTTCGTTTTGGCAAACGAGGCAAGCTCAATCCGCGTTATGTCGGACCATTCAAAATCATTGAGAAAATTGGCAAGGTGGCCTACAGGTTGAATCTACCTGAAGAACTCAGCGGAGTTCACAACGTATTCCACGTGTCAAATCTGAAGAAGTGTCTGTCAGACGAGACCCTCATAGTTCCTCTCAAGGAGCTCACTATCGACGACCAGCTGCGATTCGTCGAGGAACCAGTAGAGATTACGGATCAAGATGTTAAAATTCTCAAGCGCACCAGGATACCTCTCGTCCGAGTCCGTTGGGATTCCCGTCGTGGCCCAGAGTACACCTGGGAACGAGAAGATCAAATGAAACTCAAATATCCCCAGCTGTTTAAGAAAAATGCAACCACTACTGAGACTGAAGCTATTGTAGAATTTCGGGACGAAATTCCAAATCAACAGGGGGATGATGTGACACCCCAGGAAAACCAGGAAACCAACGCAACATAACTAGCTTCCTCAGTAACCACGAGCTAAATTTTGGGACGAAATTTTCTTAACAGAGGGAGAATGTGACAACCCTCAAAATTCCATGTATTCCGTACAATTTATTATTGATAATTAAAGTGCTTGACGACTGTGTGGAATTACTTAACTGCTTTCTGATATCTGTGCTATGCTTACATGTGCTTGTTAACATACTAGTAGTATGCAGAAAAGTCACTAAATAGTCCGTTATAATTTCCTAAGTGTTATAAATTAAAAGTGTTACAAAAATATACATAAAAGACACTTTACGGATTAATTAAGCACTTTAACGGAACAGCATCAAACCGAACAACCGGACTTTACCCGGAACATAAAAATATTGTCAATGACATGGTTCTTTCTTTTCTGAGCCAGTTAGGGTCCCAGAACACCCTAACACCCGTTATAATACATAACACACTAGTAACCTATCTTAATTCCTAACTAAACAAACTAACACTTAACTATCTAGTTCAAAACAAACTATACCCCCCCCCCCATGATCCGATCGGTCCCCATATGGGGGACACACCACCAATTTTTGATTATTATAATGAGGATGCCTAATATCTTGTAGACACAATACACCATGGACACTACACTAATTTAGTTTATAAATAAAACCAAGAGATTAACATTTCATTCATTCACACCAACACAAAAAAATTGCATCTCTCTCTCTCCCCTCTCCTTGAAGTCGTCCGAACCCAACACCCACCTTCTCATCACTTTCAAAATTCGATCTTGCAATTTCACTTGCATACAAAGGTGAAAGGTCACATACGAGGAGACCCGGTGCTTTCGGAATCACAATGACCTCTCTACATCGCTTTTATCCACCTAATTTTCGCTCTGATTCTTTCCTAGCCTTGAGCTAGTAGTAAGTCCTTCTAAACATCCTCTTGATCTTGTTTAAAGTGGTTAATAAGTGATTTAATGGCTAAAAATCAAGAACACACAAGATCATAACTTAAAGACTTGAAAGTAAGATGAATATGTTGGATAAAGAGTAGATGTGTGTGTAAATCATGTAGATCTTGTGTTGTTATGATTCTTGTTGATTTCATGATGATTTTGCCGGTTAATATTGATATTTGATGTTGTTGTGATCACTAAACATGTTAACGGAATTAATCGAACACAAATTAGAGAGTTAAAAGCTGAAACAGAAAGCTGTTGGTTTTTACAGCCAACTTCAGTTGGCTGTAACAGGACCATAACTTAACAAAAAATGCATTTTCTGAAGCCTAGATTTATGTACTATGAAATACGGTTCTAATGGCACCGGAATCGTAATTTTTGGACTTCGTTTACTATTTTTAAAGACCCGATTTGTAACAGCAGCTAGAGCTGCATTTTTATTGCAGAAAATGGGCGATATGTTTTCAGTCATAACTTGAGTTTCGTGTCGAATCAGCCCATGAAATCTGTACAGTAGATGGACACTGATGTCGCAGTAATTGTCCCACTGGAATTTTGTCAATCCGACTTACAATGAATTTTTAGTGAATTATTCCGTGGGCTGCAGTCAGAAAATAATGAATCTGATTACAATCCGGAAAATGATTTCTAATAGAATATTGATGATGAATTAGATCCCAATATTTTTACACAATCATATTTGGGTCATTAGCATCTTCTGTAAAAAGTTGGGAATTTTTGAGATAAGATAACTATTTTATTAAAATCCTCGAAAACAACCCAGTTTTTGAATAAAAAGCTGAAACGACATAGGTAGTGATTTGCGTGTCTAAATGTCGAATATGTTATCTGTGAATGATCTAACTTGTTATGTGACAATAAAAGTGTTATGTGCAATGTCGTATGTTTATTTGTGAAAGGGGAATAGATGGGGAGTTTACATGGGCATAAACCGTTAAAGTAATGTATGTTATGTGATAGATACGTGTAGGAACTTTGTGCTCTATTTGAAAAACCACTAAATGACTAACTGGTAATCATATTAGGACGTGATTGACCGACTCTGACTATTAGCTATATTTGAGAATCTAACCGAGCAAACCGAGGTAAGTTCACACACTTTCTAAGGCATGGGATTCCCGGTGGTTTGGGAACGGGTTAAAGAATTAAAACGGAATCTACATATCTTACTTAGGTAGGATATGTACGGCCATCCTCCTCGGGTAGGATGCCAGTATTAATCATGCGTATTCTCTTTGGGTGAACTACCTACGTTCGTCCTCCTTAGGTAGGACAACAACCTTAAAACTTACTAGACAAAACTCTATCATAAGTCCCTCATTTTATATCGACTTAATCGCCGAGGCCAATGGATAGCGGGTCATTAGTTAATAGCGCTATTAGGTTTAACAAGCCTCACACCGTGCCAGTCGGACGGGCGTGTACTAATGGACTATGGCAAACCATCAGTGATGATAGACACTGATGTAGGGCACAACTTACTTGCGTAGTAGTCGATATCATACGGTCTAGTAGTTCACATGGGGAAGCCCCCACTAATCATGGACAGGGTATGGGTAATAAAGAATGAACTGGTTAAATTTTATTTCAACTACGGGGTAACCCCCACGACAAATACGCCAACGAAAGACAAACCACGTTTTCAGAAACAACTTAAAACTAAACAACCAACCGTGAACTCACTCAACTTTGTTGTTGACTCGTTGTTACATGCCTTACAGGTCGCTAAATGCTTGGAGCTTGCACGAGGAAGGAGTCGTTGTGGTGTACGGACTGTTATGTTCCGTGCTTAATATTTAAATCCCTATGAACTTATTAAACTTGCGTTTTGAACTTTAACTTATAAACTATGGACTTATGTTTTGGACTTTACGTTTATGCTTCCGCTGTTTAAATTAAAACTTGGTTAACTAGCTTTTAGTCACCAATCGTATAGTGGTTGGCTTTATTTACTTAATTACGTTGTTCAGTATGATTGGTGGCTCGATCCTGGTCACGTCACGCCTCCAAGCGGTGGTACTCCGCATGGTGGATTTTGGGGGTGTGACAGTAGTACCCTGTCTCTGGCTCATACTGGCCTCAAAACTTTGTCTGTCTATGTGTTGGCATTGTCAGCATGTTTATGAATTATCCGCTCAGTGTGCTAACGGTGCTTTGTGCATCAAGTATGTCACTAAAGTTTGTGTGTAATAAATGGAGTGACAGTATGAAATATGATGCATATGTATGTATGATACAAAAATCATAAAGCAGTTTAATTCGTCAGTTGTAATCAAGCACATTCATTAAGTACATAGTTAAAATTAATTAATTGTACGGATGCATGCAAATTTGACAGTTGTCACAAAAGAGGGGCCTACCACTTTTTGCATTAATAACTTAATTATCTTTTAATAATCCGACCTTGCGGGACTGTATCCCTGCTGACTCAGACCAATAGGTTGAGGGTAACGTCGCCTTCAAAAGAGGGGCATACTACTATAACTTAAAGATAATCTCTTAAAATGCCCAAAGTGTGGAAATCACTAGAAGATACATAAAAAGAGGAGTTGGAACCAAGTGATTCCTTCTTGTCTACTTGTTTTTTCTTATATTTTATTTTTGCCTTTTATTTTATCTTTTTCTATCTTTAAAAACCTTTTCATCAAAATTTGGTTTGATTAGACATTAACGATATGCCAGTATTAAAAGTTCTTGTGTCATTGGACGTCCTCGGTATCTTGCCATCACTATACTACGTCCGCGTTCGGTGCACTTGCCCTAACATGTGTGTAGAGTGATAGTAGTATATCGTGTTTTATAAATTTAAAAATTGAATTTTGCGAGTAAAAGGAGCTAAAAATATACTTAAAATATATACACACGCACGCACGTCGTTCATGAAATGCTAATTTACTCTATTAAAAAACATGAGTTTTTTTCCATGTCATTATCAACGTTATAAAAAACTAACTGAGTTGGATCATAGTTAGAAAAAGATCAATAGATGAAAATAGGTTAAAATTGAGACCATCCTCATATACTTTTTAAGTTGACATTAATACCCACCAATATGTCAAAATCCATTTTTCTTTGAGATATTGGATTTAAATAACCCCAACTTTCATCAATTGGCCGATAACACTTCCAACTTTTGAGTTGTACACGAGCACTCCCAACTTTCAACTTATTGACCGATAACACTCCTTAACTAACAAAACCCTAACACAATTAGCTGATGTAAGCTGCCACGTCATCAAAAATGTCATGTCAGCAAACGCGTCATAAAAAATGCCATGTCAGCTGCCATGCCATAAAAATGGCACATCAGCTGCCATGTCATAAAAATGCCACATCAACTGCCACGTCATATGCCATGTCAGCAAAAAGGCAACACGAGATGCCACATCAGCAAAAACTAACTGGGTTAAGGGTTAAGTTAGTTAGGGAGTGTTATGGGTCAATAAGTTGAAAATTGAGAGCGCTGGTGTACAAATCAAAAGTTGAGAGTGTTATTGACTAACTAGTGAAAGTTGGGGTTATTTAAATTAAAGGGTCAAGTTATTCTACAAAGGCTTCTAATTGTAAGAAGTGTAAGAAGGATTTATAGAGTGACAAGTGTCCAATAAGCTAAAACTAAACCCACTACATCACCACCAAAAACCTAAACACCCACCCCCACCCCACCCCTCACCACCCAAAAACCTAACCCCCCCCACCACCCAAAAACCTAAACCCCCTACCCCCACCCCCCCCCCCGGCAAAAAAAAAAAAAAAAAAACTATACCTCACCAAAAAAAACCCCCAAAAAACCTACCCCCCACACCCCCCCTAAAAAAAACCTAACCCCCCCACCCAAAACCTAAAAAAACCTAACCCCCCTCCCCCACCCCCACCACCACCCAAGAACTTAAACCCCCACCCCCACCCCGTCGACAAAAAAAATATTGTGGGGTGGGTGATGTGGGGGGTGGGGGTTTAGGTTTTTGGTGGTGGTAGATGTTTAAGGTTTTTTTTTTCTTTTTTTTTTTGTAGTGGGGTTTTTTTTTGTGTAGTGGGTTTTTTTAGGTTATTGAATACTTGTCACTCTATAAATTCTTCTTACACTTCTTACAGTTAGGATCCTTTGTATTTGATCCTGATCCTTAAATTCAATATCCATTTTTCTTTTATAGCATCAAAACCAAAGTCGACCACTCTAAAACGTGAGGGGTGTGAATAGAATTATTTCCATAGTACGAGGACCTGTATGTATTGGCATTGAGGCGGGAAAATCGTCATAAACCCTAGGATAGGGCTATTGAATAAGATCGAAGAGCGCCAATCTTCCCTAATTCTTTCGAAGCAATCGTTCAGTTACAAAGTGGAACGATCCACTCCGCACTTTCTCCAAATCACCGTCACAATCGCTTCAATTTCTTCTTAATTTCTCATCCAACTCACAAATATGGGGATAAAGGTTGTTTCTTTACACATTTTATTAATCTTTTCTTGTTATAACACTTTCAATTTAGGTAATTTGAACTTTTTACTGAAATTGTTCTTAATTTTTGTAATTTGTGTAATTAGGGTTTAACGAAGCTTTTAGCGGATAATGCACCGAAGGCTATGAAAGAGCAAAAATTTGAAAGTTATTTTGGTCGGAAAATTGCTATCGATGCTAGCATGAGCATCTACCAGTTTCTGGTACCTTAATTTCTGTTCACTTTTTTTTCATTTGAACATGTATGTCTTTGTGTATGTTGTATTGATAAGTTTGTGATGTTTAGATTGTTGTGGGACGAAGTGGGACTGAAATGTTGACCAATGAGGCCGGTGAAGTGACCAGGTAACCGCCACATGGTTTTTCGCTTTTTCGTTATCGTTTTAGGCTGCACATACCTTGAAACTGTTTGAGAGTTCATTGAAGAATGTATGTAGTTGTAATTGTACCTGTAAAATGACAAGTGCATGTTTTTGGTTTCTAAAAGTATTAAGAACATGTTCTGTTATGCATGTTTTTGGTTAGTCCTGGGAAATGCTATGTTTTTTTATGTTTGCGGCCTAGGGATGGCAATCGAACCCGAACCCAATGGGTAAACCCGAAACCCGACACATCTGGGACGGGTTTAGGGTCAGTTAATCGGGTTTGGGACGGGTTTGGGACTAGTTTTTATTTTTTTTTCGCGGGTTTGGGATTTGATGATATACCCGTTTACCCGACCCGATTACCCGATAAAGTAAACCCGTTTACCCGATTGTATACCCGATATAATTTCTTTTATATTTTTAAATATGTAAATATATAATACATCATTTTTTTCTATACACATAGGTATTTTATCCCGTATACATTATAGTTATTTGATATATTTCTTTAATGATAATACTAAATGTAACTGATTAGTAGTTACCTGATGGGTTTTGGGTCGGGTATACTCAATGGGTAAACTTTTTAAAATTAATGGGTTACCCGAAACCCGCAGGTATACCCGATACCCGATGGGTATTTACCCGCTAGAAACCCGACGGGTTTTGTGATGGGTTTGGGGTTGGGATTACCTAAACCCGTCCCAAACCCGACCCATTGCCATCCTTGGTTTTGTCATTTCGGGAAAAAAGGGGCAATTTGGGAGTTGTTGATTATTAGCAGAAAACTTTCGTTATAATATGTGGCAGTTGGCGAGTTAAACGTTGCAGTTGTTTGGGACAGAGAGTAGTAACTAGTTTAAATTCGTATGTATGTTTAGTAGTTAAGTATTGAGAATTTGTGTTTCTATTTGCGACTTGAGTTGCATTTATTCTTGGGAAAACTTGGCTTATGTTGGGCTTCCTTCATTGTCATGTTGTATATTATTACGATGAATCTTAACTTTTGTAAAAGAACACATTGGGTGTGAACTTTACAATATATTGTACATGTGGCAGTCATTTGCAAGGGATGTTCAATCGGACGATAAGGCTTTTGGAGTCTGGATTGAAGCCAGTGTAATTCCAGTTCATCTCTCAACTTGATGTTACATAAAACGAACAATTTTTGCATTCTTAAGTGTTTTTTCTTTATATGTATAGCTATGTTTTTGATGGAGCACCTCCAGATCTGAAGAAACAAGAGCTTGCAAAACGGTATGTCGGTAATCCGATTCTTGCTCCATGCCTAATTGATATTTAAATATAAACTAGAATTAAGCACCCCCGCGTTGCGGCAGGGGCCTAAAACTATGCCAAATAACATCAATGTCACACCGCTGGTAGCGACCACCAACACTGAAGTTGTGCCGTGTTAATACGAAGAAATAAAACTGAAACATATAACATAAAAAAATAACTATGTAGATTTATGACACACGCGTTGCGACGAACTTGTTAAATGGAAAAAATAGACGTAAAAACGTTGAACCACACGCGCACGTTGCGCCGTGTTAACTCGCAAAATAACGTAGAAAAGAATAACTAAGTCAATGTAGGATTTGCTCGTTGCGGCGAAGTTGACAAAGGGGGAAAATAGACACGTTGCGACATACCTGTCAAATGTGAAAAAATAGACGAAAAACGTTGAACCACACACGCACGTTGCGACGTATTAACTCGTAAAATTTAAAACGAAACGTAAAACGAAAAACTTGTGAAAGATAAAAAGTATGGGGGGGGCAAAGTTGTAAATAAAAATTTTTTGGGTTTAATTATAAAAGATGAAAAGTTTTGGGTTAAAAGTGAAAAATCACAATTTTTTTGGAAAACCCCCTATGCTTGAGGTACAATAACACAATGCAACAATATGTTGCTAATTGATATTATGGAAATGTCAGTAGTTTTGGTGTAAGGTTTAAATGGTTTTACGAGTTATGATACAGTTACTCAAGGAGAGAAGACGCAACAGCTGGCTTAGATGAGGCTATAAAGGTAAATTAAGTCTTTTTTTCTTCTTGACTGTGCGTTCGAATGTTTTGACTATTGCTTTCACTTTATTTTTCCAATTTCTTGCATTCTTTAATTCACTCTTCACTTAATCATTTGTCACATGTTGCTGTTATTGTAGTCTGGCAATAAGGAAGATATCGAGAAATTTAGTAAACGTACAGTGAAGGTAAGTAACAACCTACGAGCAATGCGCAACAAAATGATAAGTTAACAAAGTTCATTCGTTTAATTTTTATTGTATTCCAGGTGACTAAACAACATAACGAGGATTGCAAAAAACTTCTCAGGCTTATGGGAGTGCCTGTCATTGAGGTAACAATGTCAAACTGAAAAAAATAAAAGTCACATAATCTAACTTATAATAAAAGACTCCAAATAATGCCACATGGCATTCTCTCCCTCAACCTCATAAATTTTATTTATATTTGTTAATAAATTTCTTTTAATATTAATATTAATTAATAACCAATATATAGATATCACTTATTTTTATCCTTATCTTTATCTAAAATTAATAAATAACTTCAATTTCACAATTTAGACTCTTTGTTTTTTTACTTTTAACCCAAAGTTTTTCATGTTTTGTAATTTAATCCCAACTTTTTTTTTATTTTCAATTTTGGTCCATCATACTTTTCATCTTTCCCATGTTTTTTGTTTCGTTCTAAATTTTGTGAGTTAACGCACCGCAACGTGCCTGTGGGGTTCAACAGTTTTTCGTATATTTTTTTCCCGTTTGACTGGCCCGTCGCGTCACATCTATTTTTCCGCGTTTGACAAGTTCGTTCAACACGCGGGTACTGGATGGACTTAGTTATTTTTTTCTATGTTTTACGTTTCGGTTCAATTTCTCAGCAACGAGCGTGCGTGATTCAAAGATTTTACGTCTACTTTTCGCTCGGCGTTATTTTTTTCCCGTTTTTATTTATTTTGTTTTTACGAGCTTTTCCGGTGTTGGTGGTCGCTGACAATGGTATGGTATTGCTACTACTTAACACAGTTTTACGATAACCGCTGCAACGCAGGGGCTTAATACTAGTAACTTATAATTATCTATATACTGAATTTGTATCTATGTAGGCTCCATCTGAAGCAGAGGCACAGTGTGCTGCTCTTTGCAAAGCTGATAAGGCATGTATATTTGTCTATACGATAACAGAATTTCGTTGTTTGACCCTTACATCTATCTGTAACATTTAATTCGAGTTTCACAAAAGTATTAAATCATACATTAACTTAATTCATTTGTTTTGTCAGGTCTATGCTGTTGCATCCGAAGATATGGATTCTCTTACTTTTGGAGCACCCAAATTTCTTCGTCATTTAATGGACCCGAGCTCAAGAAAGACCCCCGTGATGGAGTTTGATGTTTCAAAGGTGCTAAAAACTAAATAAATTGCAATTATGATCTGTTTACTACTTTTCTGTGTTATTACTAATAACATTGACGTGCTGATTTTATCAGGTTTTGGAGGAACTTAACCTGACAATGGATCAATTCATTGATTTGTGCATTCTATGTGGGTGTGATTATTGTGACAGCATTAAAGGTAATACATAAATTATGTCATTACGTACACCGATATTTTCAATTTAAGTTTTTTTTTTTTTTTGGTTTTGTGGCCTGTTAATAATACATTTTTTTTGTAAAATTATAGGTATCGGTGGTCAGACAGCTTTGAAGCTTATCCGTCAACATGGTTCAATAGAGAGTATTCTGGAGAATATAAACAGAGACAGGTTCTCTATTTATTCTCCTTAGTAATACCCTTATAGTTATAGTTTTCCTACCTCATAAATGATTTTTTTTTTTTTTTTTTTTTTTTTTTTTTTGCTGCAGATATCAGATACCTGAAGATTGGCCATATCAGGAGGCTCGACGGCTTTTCAAAGAACCTTTGGTCTGTGACGATGATGAGAAGCTTGAACTTAAATGGACCGCTCCAGATGAAGAAGTAAGTCTATATGTGCAAATGCAAAGGGCATCGTATTTCAGATTATGATCTTGTTTTATTTGTTAACGTATTTTAAACGTACATATTTCTTTATTTTCAGGGCCTGTTAAACTTCTTGGTGACTGAAAATGGATTCAACAGCGACCGAGTCACAAAGGCACAATCACCAACATTTTACTTTTATTTTTTGTATTTTTGTTCGTTTTCTTTTCATATTTATTTTTATTTATGTATATAAACTGATTATGGATTCTATTATTAGGCGGTAGAGAAAATAAAAGCTTCCAAGAACAAGTCTACACAGAACCGGTAAGACATTAACTGAATTATTCATTCAGATGTTTTTTACTTGAGTTTCTGATGCCGTCACTCTCATTCTTAACAGATTAGAATCATTCTTCAAACCCGTTGCTAGCACGTCTGTACCCATTAAAAGAAAGGTAAAGTTTCAATTGAAATTCGTTGAATCTTCGCCTCTACAATGCATGTTTCTTTTAACTGGTTATAAGTTTAGAACCTATTTAGTCAACATGTAGTTGATTCCTCTTTATCGTTTGTCTTCTTGAGTACCGTATGAAACAAATCGCAAACAGACCCTTGATGCTTGTAGTTAATTAGGTTAGTAACCGTAGTCGTCTATATTCTGCCATAATTTTGAGTACACTGGCTGTCAGGGAACGAAATGCATTCTTGGATCTCCAAAACAAGTAATCAAGATTAAGAAATTTCCTCAAGCATCCTGCTTTAGTCCTCCTCCAGTTGTAGGTGTGCATTTCAGGCACCCATTGATGTTATCGAAAGGTGTCTGCTTTGGAGCATGAAGCGGAAATGGTGAATCTTTATATTTAGACACTCTTATAACCATGTTATGTTTCTCAATTCAGCACCATTGACCATCTGAAAGATTCATCTTTTTAAGTTTCAAGATTCTTGAACCAGATAAATAATTTGTCAGTTAATGTCATTAAAGTCACCAAATGGGATATATCCTGAATCAGTCATTATTGGCTTCGTGTTTGGTTCTAGTTTAGATCTTGAGTTAATCGAAGTATCTTTTATATTTTGATCCAGTCATTGAATCAGATTTTGATTTATCCTTCAGTCTTTTTGATGGGCGATTAAGGGTAGAGGTGGAGGAAGGTGGTTTGGTATGATGTGTTGAAAGATGGATGTTAAGGTGGTGATTGTTGAAGGTGGTGGACAGAGATTTGTGGTTGTCAATGATGGTGATGGTTAGCATAGGAAATGCTGGTTAAAGGTTGCCGACAGAGTTTGACTTTTGATTGACTTTGATGATAATAACATTAGTAATAATTATTTTTTGTTTGGTTATAGATTTCTTTTGTTGGTATTAGTAACAAGTATTTTTTGCTTGTTATAGATTTCTTCAATTGGTATTTTTTGATGTTTCTTGTTTTTATTGTTTGTCAGGAAAACGAGAAGGCGGCAAAAGAACCCGCGAACAAAAAAGCGAAGGCCGGGGCTGGTAGAAAGAAGAAATAGGTTATTGTACTAGTCGGTTCCATAGATGTGATCTGTCTGGACTAAAATCTTCCTTTCGAGACTGTTTATTGTACTTGTTCTCTTGTAATGTTAACAATTTATGAAGTTTCCGACATTATAATCACAACGGGTGTATCGTGTCATATTTCAAACCATAGATTACAAAGAGAAAAATGTTATAATTACTTGTACAAAATGCATCAAAAGTTGCCATTTCAAATCATGAAAAACCACAAACTCAAGGTTAACTTTATGGGCACAACTATAAAGCTAAGTTTAACAAAATCCAATAATCAAGAGGAGCCTTGGTTTGCAGATCCCTGAAGCAGATCACTCTTGCTTTGTTCTCTCTTCATTTTTGCTTTGACTTTGACCCGTGATTTTGATACAAGCGTTTGAATTGTGTTTATGAAATTCCCGACTGCCATAGTTATCAGAAGGATTCCACAGGTAACAACCTGGTGAGAACAAAAACGCGTATTTTCTAACTATTACATGTTTTAAAGAATAGTGAATCTAAATGATGAATAACTGAAACAAAATACAACTTCGGGTCAATATGTGATGCAATTGTTGCTTTACCTGCCACTCGGAAACGAGACCCATCACCGCGGTTTTCAGCAATAGAAGACCCACATATGCTTCAAAAGCCTATAAAGAGAAAATAAGCTTGTGGTAAATATATAATTACAATATAGTTCGCAAAAAAAAAACATAATTCTTTAGAAAACACAAGTAACTTATCGAATTATTCAGCTAATCACCTGCAAGACGAAGAGTATGGGGTATAACAACCATATTTGACCTTCTACGCCAGCAGTTTCTCCCCACACGACATCCATTCTTCTAGCCTACAATCAAAATAAGAGTCAGTTTTAGAGTAAATTACGATTTTGGCCCCTGTGGTTATATCACTTTTACCCTTTTAGCCCAAAAAATAATTTTTTAACATCTGAGCCCCCAACGTCTTTTTTTCCAACCCTTTTGGCCCCTAACATTTAATGGATGGGGTTAGTGTTAGGGGCCAAAATGGTTAGAAAAAAAGACGTTGGGGGCTCAAATGTTAAAAAAATTCTTTTTGGGGCTAAAAGGGTAAAAGTGATATAACCAAAGGGGCCAAAATCGTAATTTAGTCTCAGTTTTATGATATTATGGTAAATTTTTTCTCAAGTCGGTATTTTTTTTAAATAAAAAAACCTTTCCCAGTGCGATACGGGTATAAAGCCTCTGGCGTTGGTATCTGTTCTGTAGAAGCATTGCAATTCCTTGCATGATTGCCCATTTGAGAAACAATTGTATACCTTTCTGCAACAAGGTTGATATACACAAATAAAAGTTAAAAAACTAGAAGATCAAGCCAAAAATTTATATGAAACAAATTTAAAAAGTAACCTGCTTCTGCGAACAATCGGGTTGCCTTTCTATCTCCCATGTGAGGCTGATGAGTGCCATCAGCATTGCACAATAATGATGATATATCCACCTAAAAAAACATCATATCATATAGGATCTGTAAAAATAGCATCCTCAACTTGTGATATAATCATGTAATCGACATACACAAACTCAAAGTAATTACCACGGACGGATGTCACTTCCATTAACTCTCAAAATATTCTCTCTCAAAGCCAACCCCGTGTAGAGAAACAGTAACCACGCCTGAAACCGGGACACTTATTATGCTCATGTGACGTGAGTACGTGACATGTCCCTTAACTTACATGATAATGATATAACAAATATTTATGTATGTCACTTATTGCAAACTGTGTCCTCTGTCTTCAATAATTACAGAAAATGTACTCGATGTTTGCAAACCCTTGCAAGTTATGTCCTTTAGCCCTAACTCAGTTATTTTTTTTGTGGTTTAATCTGACCAAATGGACCCCACATGAGGGTGTTTTGGTCATTTTACTCTCATGTGAGGTCCATTTGTTCAGATTTAGCCACAAAAATACTCTCATGTGGGGTTCATTTGGTCAGATTTAACCACAAAAATTAACTGAGTTATGGCTAAAGGACATAACTTGCAAGAGTTTGCAAACATCGAGTACATTTTCTGTAATTATTGAAGACAAAGAACACAGTTTGCAATAAGTGACATACATAAAGGACGATTTTTGTAATTTACTCATATTTATATGATATAAAAACGTATTTTACCTGGTAAAGCTGGACAGGCAATGCAGGAAAACATCCATTCCAAACCCATGACCTTAGCAGCAGTAACAAAGATGGGAAAAACAGAAACAGATATGCGGTCCTATCCTACTCACCGTCACGGAAACCAAAAATACGTCACAAGATAATTCATGTGCACAATGAATACCAAATACGACAATCATAATAGATTAAATAGGAGACAACTCATGTGCATAATGAATACAACAAAATTTAAAATGTACCCTGAAGTTATTGTATTCCTCTTTCACTTTCAACTGAACATCCTTTCTAGTAGCATGCACATTTATTGGACCAAGAAAAGCCCTCATAAATCTCCCTGTAACCAAACACCCCCAATTTAAACTAGGCTCAAACTATTCACGCACCTTAAAACTTATTTTGACACCCTGACATGTATAAGACCCGTATAGGTGTATACTAGCCATATAAGATCTCAAAGTATACACTTATACGAGTCGTGTTTTTCAAGGGAATGTCAGCTATACAACCAGTATACAATTAAACTACCCGTACACACCTATACGGGTCGTAAACATGTCAGGGAATGTCAGCTTTGTCTTGTGATGTGACCCATATACAAGTTGTACTTATAGCAAGACTCTTAAACTAAAAACCACAAACAAAACAATAAAAAAATACTCAACTAATCAAATCAAATCAAATCATACCATAAGATTTACTGGGAAGAAATGCAGCTGCATCTCCTTCACTCAAAGTATATCTTGCTCTACTCAACTCCTCAACCAACTGTCAAACCAACAAAACAAACAATCAACTAAAAAGCTTATAATTAACAATATTTAAACAATAATCAACCAAACAATAAAAAGGGTTACTTTTTCAGCATCTTTTGGATCCAAATCCCCTTTCTTAACAGAAGAAGCAATGCACAAATTAACCCTTTTGATATCTGAATCAAGAGCTAGGGCTCGTTGCCTTAACGAAGCTTCCTCCTGTGAATTTCTTGCGATTAAAGAAGCAGCTGATTCCTGCAACTCCTTACTCTGTTCCACTATTCTAGAAACTTCTTCCGATACGTTTCTCTCCGACGAGTTGTTATTATTATTATTATCACCGCCCCTCACGGTGGCGGTCGAATCGCCCATCTTAAACAGATCAATCGATCGATTGATCGATTGATCGATTGATTGATTGATTGGTTGATTGGTTGATTTTCAATCCACTATTCAGTGAACTAATTGCGTTGGATTCTGTAATTAATGAATTGGAGAATAAAGAAGAGTGGAGATGAAGTACAAGAAATTAATTAAAGAGGGGTGGTTTCCGGCGAGAAATCGGCGAATCTAACGCACGGAATCTGATAGACGACAGTGGTTATCAATTTCAGATGTGACTACAAAATTTATTATATCTACGAATCTACGATATCCGCATGATTCAATATAAACCATTTATCGTTATCATATGGATTTATATACAATATATTTTTTCTGTAATATGATATGTATAAATTTAGAAAATGGTCACACGTAAGTTAATCATAACTTTGATTTTTTATAGGAATTTTGTCCATGATAGGATAGTTTTGAGAAAGTGAAAATAATCATATTTTTGAGAGTAAATTACAAGTTTTGTCCTTTATGTTTACATCAAATTTCAGGCGCTGTCCTTTAGTGCAAAAGTTGTCAGGCGATGTCCTTTACCTTTCAAAATCTTGCACGTTTTGTCCTTTAGGCCAAACCCAGTTAGATTTTTTGGTTAAATCTGATCATGTGCCTTGCACATGAGGGTAATCTTGTCATTTCACCATTCAAGGACTATTTTGTAAAAAAAATTTATGCAGGGGCTATTGAAGTTAAAAATAAAAAAATTCTATCTTCACACACAATCAACCATTCTCTTTCTCTATCTGAAACAAAATCAGCAGATACTTGCTCCATCTCTCTTTTTTTGACAGGTACTTACCCCCTCTCTTTACTCCTCTCTCTCTCTCTCACTAAAACAACCACCACAACTCATCTGCCCTTACACCAGCCACCACCGCACCCACCTAAGACAACAACCTCTCTCTTCTCTCTCTATCTCTCTCTCTTCACCTTAGACGCCACCACCACCGTCTTCACCAACACCACCATATGCAACCACCACCGTTTCATCTCCTCCCCTGCAACCACGACTGTCTTCACCATCGCCACCGTCGTCTTCACCATCCAACCACCACCTCGTCCACTGCAAGCACCAACTCCAACGCCGCCTCCCTCATCGGAACCCTAACCCCAAATAGATCAGATAACACCCCTCTCTCTCTTTAACTCTCTCTCCCTCTTTCTCCTCTCTCTAAAAAACCTCTGCTATCCACACTCTCTCTCTACAAAACCTCTGCTCTCTCTCTCTCTCTAAAAACCTCTCTAGATTCATATTTGGTTTTGTTCTCTGATTATCACATCAGTGGAGCTTCAAAATACCACAAACCATGATTGTGATTTTTCACTATTTTTGTGTCTTTTCAAGATTTTCCACATTCCACAATCTCCGATGCCATGATTGTGATTTTTCACTATTTTTGATTTGGGTTTTTGATTTATTATATGATTTTTGAAATATATTTTGTTTTGTTTTGGGGGTTTGATCTGCACAAGTTTTTGATATGCACAAGTTTTTGATCTGCACAAGTTTTTGAATTACCACAGAAAGTGATGGCAACCTGCTGTTAGAGAGTGAGAAGAGAGAGGGAGGGACTTTCAGATCAAGATCAAGAGAGAGAGAGTGTGTGAGAGTGTGTATATATATATATATATATATATATATATATTTATTTTTTTTATTTTTAAGTTTAATATAGAATAGCCCCTTGATATAATTTATCTTACAAAATAGTCCCTGGGAGGTGAAATTACAATAGTACCCTCATTTGTCTTGCACATGACTAAATTTAACCAAAAAATTTAACTGGGTTTGGCCTAAAGGACAAAACGTGCAAGATTTTGAAAGGTAAAGGACACCGCCTGTTAACTTTTGCGCTAAAGGACAACGCCTGAAATTTGATGTAAAGATAAAGGACAAAACTTGTAATTTACTCTATTTTTATCTACTTGTTGAAATTAATCTCAACTTCAGAAATTCTCGAGTGTTCTATCGAGGTTTTTCTACTGGTTGACATTAACCTCAATTTAATGGATTCTCGAGTATAGGCTCAATTTTCAAACTATTTTGTTCTACTAAGGTTTTTTTTTCTTTTTCTTTTTCTAACTGAGCTCTAGTTAGCTTTTAATGACCTAAATGATGTGGAACACCCAACCCACCTTACTCTTTCTCTCTCTAGACTCTATTTCTCTCTCCCCCTCCCGCTCTCTTTCTCCCTGGAACACCCACCACCACCACCATTGCACTAGCCTATGCCGCCCCACCGTCTGAACCAACCATAACTGAACAACCACCATCTCCGACCTTCTGCGTAAGAAACACCACCGCCCTTCTTTGATTTCGGCGACCACCACCCTCTCAAATATTAGGTTTTTCGGCTAGCTTCTGCACCACTTGCAACTCCGATCGAAACCTTGCACCTCTTAGTTACCTTTAACCCATCTCGTTTGTTTTCAACCTTGGTCACTGATCTGGTTTTTACTTTAATCTTCGTTTTTTCTGGTGTTCACAGATCTCTGTGTGTCAGATAGATGGAAATGTTAGATATGGTGGTGATGGCTACGGTGGCCAAGGATGGTGATTGTGATGGTGATGAACGATGGTGGTGAAAGTTGGTGGTCTAAGATGGTGGACAGTGGACGGTGGTGATGGTAGATAGGTGGCGGTAGCCAAAGTTAGGTGGTGAGGTTACGGAGTGTAACAACTCTCTTGAAAATTAGTAATTAGGATAATAATTATCTAATAAGAAAACCCTAATTGAGACACCCAAGTAATTCTGCATAAACCCTAAAATTTCCAGAACAATCGGAATCAGGATCAGGGCCCCTAAAACTCAAGGGGGGTTAAACCCTATTGAACGATTATCTACTTAAATCGTTGTGTAATTTTAATTGGACCAAACCTATAACTCAGCAAAGCTAGTCCCACGCGTGGCAACCCTATAGTCGGTTCGTACCCCTTACGGACCGTAAGGGGTTAGGCTTACAGTCCGTAAGCATGACCAATTTTGTGTATAAATAGCAGGCCTTGGCACTTGAATCTGGGCACAAAATCGACGTTCAAAGTCGAATTACACACGGAGTTATACTCTGTATACTCTTAAAACACACACGGGTCACGAAGTGCTGCCGCAATCAGGGTAATAACTCGATCGCTATTACGATTCAACGTCTGATCGATTATAACTATCCAACGATTGTCCGAGTGCTGCTCAAATTGAGCTTCTACTTTGATTATTCGTCGTAATTTCGACTTGAATATTTGAGTGCTGTTCGAATTCGGACTATGCTCTGTTATTCGTTGTAAATCCGATTGAATTGTTAAGTATTGCACTTGATTAATCGTTGTGAGGGTTTAATCTCGTGAATTGACGTAACTGCTGTATTAAGTTACTAACCCGTTGTGTGTGCATTATTATTAAATTAGGTTTAATCAAGGCTAATCAGTAGGCTTAAACCTTGCCCGCTAAATCTGCAATGTGAGTCATTCTCTTTTTATCAACTGTTTTACAATACCTCAAATTATTTTCAAAATGTTACAATTACAGGGATTAAGTCGTGGTTATCTTGACCGCTGGCTAGTGTGGTATTGTGCACATTACTAATTTCTCACAGTTAGGCAATAAGCCCTAACAGGGGTTAGGCTAATAAGACCTAACAGTGACAAAACGTCACTAATTGGGTGACTGGACCCAATAGTGGTATGACCATCGTCACACGGGTGGCAAGGCCAGATATTAATTAAGATACTGCCATAGTAATCGCTCTTATGCTGTAAATTATAACTAATGTGTCATTTTATCAAAATGAATGATTCACTCAGTATTTTCCCGCTGACAAAACCTTTTTACAACATGTTTCAGGTGACTTACTGAATTAAGTATATGTGCTACGGAGCACTATCAAGCTTGAAGTGGTGTCTCAAATAAATAAATAAACATGTTTGTAAAATAATGAAATTATGATATTTACGGGATTTATCCCGAAAATGTAAATAAATAATACTCGGGCATTTTTCAAATTTAAAATGATCCTGTTAAGACTTCCGCTGTAAAAAAATAAATACCACGGGATTTTCTGTCCCACGGCTCCTGGACCGGGTCAAACCGGGTACGGGGGCCGTGACACGGAGTTAAGTGGTGTGGTGGTGGTGGTAATAATGGTGTGCGTGAGAGAGAGAGGGGGGGGGGAGACTTTTGCAACATCCACATCATCGCCCATGTTATGATCTACGTCATCAAAAACTAATTGAGTTAGACTTTAGTTAGAAAACACTCGGTGGAAGAAAATAGTTTGAAAGTTGATATTGTTCAAGAATTTCTTAAATTGAGATTAATGCCGGCCAGTAGGTCAAAATTAAGATTATTAAAATCCAATTTCCCTTTCTGACTCATTAAGTCTTGCTTTAGATTTCATTTTCTTTCAACGTAAGAATGATATTTTAATTTAGCATTGTATATATTTATACAATTTTGTGTTCGCGTTGTGTTATGTTATGTTATATTATATTATGTTATGTGTGATGTGTGTGCGATGAGTAAAATATAAAAATGAGAAGGCATATCTCTTTTAATAATGTATTTTATCGTTTGTATTTATTTATAATTATTATTTGTTTTAAAAATATGTTAGCTATACATATGCTCACTAAAAATGGAAAACTAGATTTGCTGACATCGTGCGTCTCGACGAAACAAAGCAAATGATAATGTAAAACAAACGCTTTTGAAAAAGAAGCATGCTGTTTAGAAATCAAAACCGTCAAAATCGGTTCAGTTTATCATTTTACCGTTTTATGATACCAAATAAACACTTTATTTTGAATATGTTTGTTTTTAACAAAACATACGAGAATGTCAAGGGAAAAAAATTAACAACCGTAAGTTATTCAAAAAATATCAAATAAACTAAAAAAAGGAAATATGATTTAAAAAAGGAAAAAATAATTATTAAAATTAGAAAATAAACGATAGAGAAAATATGGTTTAAGAAAAAAAAATGAAAATATGTTAAAAAGTTAAAAGCAAATATAATAATTAGGTATTAAATAAGATATTAAAAAAAATAAATATTTTAATAAAGTTATATAATATTATAAATTTAAATTTACTATTCATGGTTGTTAAGAAGAAAATATGATTTAAAAAAGAAAAAATAATCATTAGAAATAAAAAATAAATGATAGAGGAAATATGGTTTAATGAACTAGTTAGTGACGTTTAAGGAACTAGTGCCTAAGTAGGGTTATGATCTTCCTAATTACACTAATGACCTTAGTATCTATAAACCTCATCATAATAAGATCTTATTAGTCAACAATAATCAACAACCCAATCCTCCCTCCCATACCCTCAAACTTACAGCCTTAGGAGAGACCCACACGTCACCATATTATTTTGTGTGGAGTGTTGGATAAATTGGCATGGTATGCTTGGACTTAGAGGTGTTATACAAGATTCAAGCTTAAAAGATACTAAGAGATCCATGCCTTCATTTCATACCTTGCAAAAACAACACAACTCTCTTCTCTTGCTCTCTAACCTACAACCCAAACACCCAATCCAAACCCTCATTCTTTTCACAAAAAAACACACTAAAATCATAGAAGAAATCATAAGATGTTGAGGGGTTAGAAGTATTCGGAAAGGATCTTGGAGCTACACCTCAACATATACTTTTCAATCTAGCTTTTCAAGGAGCTCTTAGCTTGTGGTATGAATCTCAACTTATCTAATTTTATATTATGATTCGATGTCTATTTTTGACAAGTTTAAACACCATAAGAGATGTTAACTAATGTTTTTTAAAGCAAAGAAACTCTTGAATAAAAAATGGAATTTTGAAGGTATATACATGTATATATTTAGCCGTGAGTGTGTATGGGTGTATAGGTGATGTTGTTTGATTTAGTGTGTTGTAAATACTTGTTTCTTGCAAAATGGTGGGTGAGGAACTTTATATGAGAATAAAACTTAACATGTTAAAAATGGCGATTTTCAGTGATAGTAAACCTGAACATGTTAAAAATGGTGATTTCAGTGGGAATAAAACTTAACATGTTAAAAATGGTGATTTTAATGAGAATAAAACATAACATGTTAAAAATCGTGATTTTCAGTAAGAATAAAACTTAACATGTTAAAAATGGTGATTTTGAGTGAAAATAAAACCTAACATGTTAAAAATGGTGATTTCAGTGAGAATAAAACTTAACATGTTAAAAATGGTGATTTTCAGTGAAAATAAAACTTAACATATTAAAATAGTGATTTTAGTGAGGATAAAACTTAACCTGTTAAAAATGGTGATTTTGATGAGAATAAAACTTAACATGTTAAAAATGGTGATTTCAGTTAGAATAAACTTAACATGTTAAAAATATGGTTTTCAAAACAGGACTTTGGAAATCTTAGTAAAATTGTCGTTTTAGATAAATTCGGGTTTGCCAAAATATACAAGTATTTTAATACAAAATCTATTATTCTACAAAATTCGGGTTTAAATACAAATGTCCAAGTCTTAATGATATTATAAAAACTATATATTTTACCTAAAAATATTATATATATTGCGAAGTGTATATTTTTGGGTCATAGAATATGTTGGAATATAGTTTCCGATATTGGCTGTAGTCATAGTTCAGGACTAGGTCCCGACATTGTGTAACAATGTGTGATATATATATATATATTTGTCATAATATATATAAATACATGTGAACTCTTGGATAATCACTCACCAACGCGTCATTACGTTTAAACGCTTTTATTTAAAAGATTTAACATCTCAGTTGTCTAAACAAGTTTGGTAAACGACTTGTTGAGTAGACACATGGTTAGGCCTAATGTCTTATTAAATTTAGAACACGTGTAGGTCGAGATTTATTTTGGACAGTTTGATTCTGCTAGCATACGCACGGAGTGCAATTTGTGAGTCTTCACGACCCCTTTTACTTTATTTAAATGTTTATTTAAATTGGGGGAAATTAATGCTTGGTTATGGGGTATGGTAGTGGGGATTGAAATCCATTTCGATCTATTATGTGCGCATAAGTTGGTTGGTTTTAGAGCTCGGAAGTCCTCGTGTTATTATTTTAGTTTTGTAACCATTAGTTGTGGTAATGACTGTAGAATAGTCAAATAGATCTATTGGGTGCAACGAGCCCCGCTCCTGGTCGGTCGTGACCCTGTGGGAGTGCAATTGTGTCTAAGTTCGTTAGGAACCGTCATGGTAAGCGATGTGGCGGGACATCATCGTTATGGGTTGGTTAAGGGCTTATGTCGGTACATATGTCATGGTTTTGCAAGACCATTATTTGACTATCGTGATTTTCATTAGACTATGTATACCAAATTTTTATCAAATGATTTTAAGTTTCATTTGTGTCATTTAAACTTGTGAACTCACCGAAAACATTTTAAGCATGTTTTTCAGTTAAGTGAGCTTCGGTTCACGACTTTTGGAAGTTGCATGCATCATGGCCGATACCTTTTGTGGGTTTTGGCATGTATATTTCATCGTACATGAGATATACTTGGTAAATCCCTAGAACATTACAACCAATATAACTTTTGGTCCTATGTCTTTAAACTTGGTGTTTAATATTTGGGATATGTAAACTAAATATATTGTTATGCTTTGTAAACTTTAAATTATGGTATCGTTGATTCCTAATCATACTAGTTGTTTGTTTGTCGTATGCTTGAAACCTTTCATGGTCACACTTTGTGTTTCCGGCTTCGGCGGGGCGTGACAGTTTGTTTGTCTCTAGCGAACAATTGACTGATTTTTATTCCAATTAAACGTTGTAAATTGTTTCGAATGACAAGAATAAAATTAAGGACCATACATAGTTACTTCTCTATTAGCGTAGGATTGCTCTTTCTAACAAAAGTGATAGTTAGAAGCATTATTGATCATATCTTCGATACAAACTATTATCAACTAATATGTCCTAATTTACGTTACTAAGAACCAAATGAATATAGCCAACTTGAACTTTTCAAGTAACTAACTAATCATTAATAGGCTTTAAAAATACCGTACAAACCACAACCTTTTAAAACTAAGACGGCGCGGTATGGTTCCCCACCATCCCCATCCCATCCCCTTCCCCTCGCACCTTCCCCTCAAGAGGATGGTGTTCCCTGTCGACACCTCAGCTTTTCCAATGGTCCCATCACATCCAAACCTTCACTATTCACTCAGGGGAGACAAAGAATATCCCATAAAGGTGCCGAAGGAAGTTCTGGGGAGGGGGGGGGGGGTTGTTCCCAATCATCACCAATACTACACAAGCCTCCCCGACCCGTTCACCGACTCCACACCATTTGGCCTAAGCTACATTGAACTCAATTTTATTTACCTTAATGAAACTAAAATAACGAGCATCTCTATCAATCTCACTCTAGAAACTACATCAAGGAAACTCATATAAAAATCAATTACCAACACATAAACACCGCCATATATTAAGACGACCGCACATACAAGGAGTCTGAGAGAACTCCTTACAAACCCAACCCCACCTATAAGAGACTACGCCTTGAGGAACACCAAAATGAACACATCTCAAGACACCGAAAACGGCAAAACCCCTTAACAATCTTACTCTATGTCCTCTATTAGTAGTACCATGGTTGTGAATTATGACCCATACACCAACAACCTCGTTTTTAAACTTTGAATTTTAGTTAGTGTGCAACTCATTTGATTTTAAATGAAAATTAACATTTTAAAAGACATTCAAGACTTCAAGTAGACTCTATGTCCTCTATTAGACAATGTGTAGTGGTGAACAAATATAATGCCCCCACCATGGGGCATTATCCGACACGTGGTATCCTAGTCAGCGTTGGGGCATTATAGCAAAAGTGGCGTAGTGGGGCATTATGCCAATAACCCTCATTCAATCATTAAAAAAAAAGGAAACAATGGTGATTGGCTGGTCAAATTATGAGCACATGCAAAAGTGGGGTTGTCTACTCCCATTGGCCACATACAAAACTATGTCAGAAAATGAAACTAAAGTTCAGCGTTTTCTTAAACCATGTGTAGTGGTAACAACTTATAATGCCCCCACCATGGGGCATTATCCGACACGTGTCATCCTAGTCAGTATGGGGCATTATAGGGCATTATTCTTATAATGCCCATTTCAATCATTAAAAAAAATTAAAAAAAAAGAAACATTTAAAAAGCTTTTTGGTCAAACATGTCAGCCCATTTGGAATGCCCCCATTGGCCACTACACATAAAGTGGTGTCAGAGAACTCATAAAGTGGTGTATGTTGGGCGTGTTTATTAAAACGCCATGCCCCATTTTTTTCAAAATTTTTTAAACATAACGCCCCATGTAATGGTGCGTTGGGCGTTTTCGGGCGTTTTTTTTCAATTTAAAAAAAAAACCGCCCCACTACACATGGTCTTAGGCCATCCGTAGTCATAAAGCCCCTTGTGGGGCGTTATGCGACAGGTGTCGTGCCACGTCACACAGGGGCTTTATGAGGCGTTATATCACTAGAGCCCGTAGTCATAAAGCCCCTACCTATCATTACCTAATTATTAATTTTCAATTTTATTAATTAATTAAAAAAACACTTGCTTTTTTTTATTGGTCCATTTTTGAAATCCTCCCCCCCCATCAGGCGCCATATATATAGCGCCACCCACCTTTTTTTGTCTCATAAAGCCCCTCGTAGTGGTGTTTGGGGCTTTATAGAGGCTTTATGAGGGCATATAGCACCCCACTACACAAGCACTTAAAAACGCCGGTGTGCATTTTTTTCAAATATAACGCCCGGAAACGCCGGGTGTAGTGGGAGGGGGGGGGGGGGCGTTATCCGGCGTTTTTTTTTTTTGAAAAATTTTTAAAAATCACGCTCCACTACGGGTGGTCTTAGTAGTACCATGGTTGTGAATTATGACCCATACACCAACAACCTCGTTTTTAAACTTTGAATTTTAGTTAGTGTGCAACTCATTTGATTTTAAAAGAAAATTAACATTTTAAAAGACATTCAAGACTTCAAGTAGAATTTTTAAATCCGATTCAGTAGTCTTACATTATGATGCTGTAGAAATAAAGACGATTAATGACATGATCAGGAAATGGGAAGCAATGAAAAACTAAAGACGCTGTTACAAAAATATGGTAGCAGAAAAACTGAAAATGTTGTTACAAAATTATATAAATATAGCAAATATGGTCCCGGCGGGGCTCGAACCCGCGACCTTCGGCTCATAAGACCAACGCTCTAACCAACTGAGCTACGGGACCATTTTGCTTTTACCTTTACGAAGTAGAAATATATACCAACATAACTTGGCTTATTTTTTCAATTTAAAATACAAATATCTTTGATCAAAGTGCCTAAAGGTCTAAACCAAGCTGGAAGTTTTAGCCATCTTCCACCATCTTTCGATGACTAAAACATTATATGGTGAAAGAGTTAGTTTGTTTAAAGCATCATTGTTGAATGTTATATATATATATATATATATATATATATATATATATATATATAGTGATACAAATATGTAAATTCATAACACGAAAAATTAATAAAAAGATAACTCAATATCTGCTAAAAAATACAGAGACAATATCTTTGATTTAAAATTTCCATACTTTCACAATAAAATTATCATTTTACCAACCCAAAAATTGGTAAATACGAGACCATAACATACATCAACACATCAGTTGTAATTTGTAAATACCAGGATATATATTAAGTACAATGAGACAGAATCAAAAGTTAAATGCAACATATATAATTGATCTAGCTTATGACCAACCCCAAACGACGGTAAGAAGATACAACATGAGTATCGCAATAGGGTAAAACAGATAACCCACAAAAGCGGTCCAAAGTGGGAAAATTGTCCTTGTACTTGTGAAAATTCCCATTACTACACAGATCACCAACACAACTAGAACCTCCGCAGCTACATCCCATGGAATGTCCTTTATATACACCGTTAAAAGAAATGTTGACAAGTTACTCATGTTACTCATAAACAATCCTGAATAGATCTACACAAGCAAAATCAAATTTGTTTTCAACATTATTGTTTATATTGTGTTAGGACAAATTAATATAGGTAAATTGGGAACAATGGTGACAAGAACTAAAAAAGCAAATTAATGGAGAAATATGAATACCCGAGAAAGAGTTAAAGATGCGGCACGCTGAGTCTTTTGTCTTGCTGAGGTAATCATTGATAATAGACGTGGTGTGTTTATGGCACACGGTATTACAAAGTACGGGATGAAGAAGGAAGGGATGTTTGCGTCATTAGCAAAATTCACGACATTCGTTATGAGTGATTGTGCAATGAGAACCGTCATAACAATCCCAACGAGTACCAAAGCGAAAGCCTCCAAGTAGTCCCAAATTGAACTTTGATCATCAACATTTGTCTTCTTAGGTATCAAAATCTCTTGTTCTTCATCTCCATTCTATATAAATACATAAAATATATCATCACTTACTATTTAGTTACCCCATGTTTTCCTAAATTAGAAAGTTACCGCTTGATGTTTGGTGAAGAAACTAAGAGGGTTATAATCATTTCTAGAGAGTGATTTTCTTGCATCATGTAGCCATTTTGTGAGTACATTAACAAACTCATCCTCCTCAATAGATCCATCTCCTGTAATGTCAAGTTGACCGATAATATTGTCTACCAGATCTTCGCTTCGTTCACCATCTGCTTGCATTTGAATTCCTACAAGTAAAGTTTTCACCTCAGCACTAGTCACTTTACCATCGTTGTTACTGTCAAGTTTCTTGTAAAGGCTGCACATATATTTTTTTAACGTGATCATTAGATTTTGCTAGTTGCAACAAAAAGAGAGAAATTTTGAGGCAGATACTAACTATTTAATAAGTTGCACGTTTGCCTTTTCGTTTACAGAGAGTAGTTTCAATAATGTGTTCTTCACAAATTTTTGTCTCACATAGTCGTATCTTCTGTTTTGGATCCATGGTTGAAAGATCTACATTTGTAAACCGAAAACATAAATTTTAGTTATGTACAAAATTTATTATGTTGTAAGAACAAACTTTTTTTTTTTATACAAGTGGATAGTTTTTAAAATTCCATGACGACATAAGGGGCATTTTTGAAACATTTTGAAAATGAGGTCGCGGCACTTGATAAGTGCTACATAAACAGTAACTTTTTTCTTTAATTTTCATTTAACAGACGTTCCCTAACAAAATATAATATCTAATATTTATTAAAATTCTGAAAGCCGAGTTATATTCAAATAATGTATTTTTTAGTATCATGAGACTAGAAACTACATTATTGTGAATACAACTTAGTTTTCGATAAAATTCATAATGAAACATAGACAAAAAAATTTGGTTGTCTAGGATATTAAAAAAATAGTAAATTACGATTTTGGCTCCTGTGGTTATATCACTTTTACCCTATTAGCCTAAAATAGAATTTTTAACATCTGGGCCCCCATGGTCTCTATAACTAACTATTTTGGTCTCTGAATCTAACTTAACCCATTACGATTTTGGCCCCTGTGGTCAGACTCAGGGTAATGGGTTGAGTTAGACTCAGGGGCCAAAATAATTAGTTATAGAGACCATGGGGGCACAAATGTTAAAAAAATCTATTTTGGGCTAATATGGTAAAAGTGATATAACCACAGGGGCCAAAATAGTAATTTACTCTTAGGGCTGTAAACGAGCCGAACGAACACGAACGAGGCCTTGTTCGTGTTCGTTTGTTAAGGAAATAAATGTGTTCACGAACGGTTCATGAACACTTACCGAACGGGATTTTATGTTCGTGTTCGTTCGTTAAGAAAATGAGCGTGTTCACGAACGGTTCACAAACACAAGCGAACACAAATAAATTTGGCGAACGCGATGAAGGATAAAGGTGGATGGCCCAGAGAGTAGCACTAGAACTTGAATCCTTTATTGTGGAACGGAGGTAGATCATATTCGTCGATGTAAATAATGAGAAAAGAAAGGGAAATGGTGCATAAACAAGGTGAAAGAGGGTTTCCTAGTTTAATTGTTAAGGTAATGATATAAATAAATGTTTGATAGTATAAAAAGTATAGATAAAATATATGAAAGTATAAAAATCTTTAATTAAAACACGAACATAAACGAACGCAAATGAACGAATGTTCATGAACACCTTTCCGAACGTTCACGAACACAGTTGAACGAACGAGACCTTTGTTCATGTTCGTTCATTTAACTAATCGAACGGAATTTCTTGTTCATGTTCGTTCTTTATTAAACGAACAAACATAAACGAACTTCCCGCCGAACGGTTCACGAACTGTTCGCTGAACGTTCAGTTCGTTTATAGCCCTATTTACTCTTAAAAGAATTTTACATGTTATTAACTAAAGGAAAATTGAATTCTAGTATCCTAATTTTGATATATTGAATGATAACACTCTAAACTAAATAAATGTTTTGTGATATTCCCAATCTTTAACCTATTTTTTATTGGTGATTTTATACTAACTAAAAGTTAACCCAATTAGTTTTTGCTATCATAAACTGGTCATGTGACAAAAAAGTCAAAGTTTTATTGATGGACTGCTTATGTGGCAAATAAGTGAAATTTTTGATGATGTGTACTGCTTATGTTGCAAACTTTTGATGACATTGGCTGCTTTTGTGCTAGTCTACCTCAACGAAAACTAGATGGATTAACTTTTATTTAGTATAGGATTGCAAAGGTAAAATAGATTAAAAGTTAGGATTGTCATAAAATATTTCCTTGATTAGGACTGTTTCCAGCTAATATATCAAAGTTAGGATTATTATAATTCAAATTTTCTTAAATAACATATCAATTAAATGATGAATTTAAATTAAAAAAAATGTTTTGTGGAGATGCATTTAGCAAGTGTGACAAGCTTAATTGTGAAAAGATTTAGAAAGTACCCATCATGTCAACACATTATTTAAAACTACCCATTTATAAAAAAGAGTTAAATGTCATTTTAGTCCCTGTGGTTTGGATCATTTTACCAGTTTAGTCCAAAGGTTTGAAACGTTGCCATTTTAGTCCAAATAGTTTCAAGCATTGCCATTTTAGTCAACTGGGTTAACTCCGTCCATTTTTTATGTTAGCTAGAAGGGTAATTCGATCAATTTATATGGTCGAATTGCCCTTCTAGTTAACAGAATTACATATAGAATGACCGGAATGCCCTTCTAGTTAACAAAATAAAGGGATGGAGTTAACCTAGTGGACTAAAATGGCAACGTTTAAAAGTATTTGAACTAAAATGACAACTTTTCAAACCTTTGGACTAAACTGGCAAAATGACCCAAACCACATGAACTAAAATGACATTTAACTCAAGAATGCATATTTAAGAAAATTTTATCGGATTTTATAAAGTTTAAAACATAACCGGCTAACTGTTGGGAATCAGACATCGTATTTGCAGTGGAAGATTGAGATATGGATGCATTCATATTC
The DNA here is from genome assembly GCF_002127325.2 of Helianthus annuus. NCBI lineage: Eukaryota > Viridiplantae > Streptophyta > Magnoliopsida > Asterales > Asteraceae > Helianthus > Helianthus annuus. The sequence continues at coordinate 167,090,108 of NC_035436.2, forward strand.
ATGGTGAAACCAAATTGAATGTTCAGAATGGTAGTATGAATGTCGGAAGTTCAAACGGAATAATTGGACAATTCGTATGAAACTGAATATGTCCTGATACCGGAAGTTATTGCCGGGAATCAAGAATGTATACTTCATCATTTTGGCGGTTGTGAATGGCGGGAATAACTGCCTTGCAGTTTGAATTATACCCGCTTATCTAACCCGCTTATCGTTCTTACATAAGTTATCATAATATCGAATAATGTACATGTTCTAATACTTATACATAATAAATATAAAGAAGTTTAATAACATCTCTAACATAACCCCCTTAAACTTAATTATGTTTCCGAGCATGCTGCATGACACTCCTGTTTGCTTCTTCAACGCCCTTCCTCGCATGATTAAAATCAAAGCGCCTCTGTTACTTTTGCTAGTTCCGGTTACTCTCCCATTCGTTTCCGGCAAAGAGAGTATAATGGTCCGAAGCAGCCTCATCTTGAGCATCACCAGCACTTTTCCTTCTCTCATGGCAGCCGAATGAAGGACCTTCTCCTTCTTTCACCACCTCCTTGTCATACACCTTCTCTTGAACCACTTTAAACTTGTAATAATATACTAAAACGTCGAGATACATGGCATAGATAATTCTCATGTATTCGGTAATCATATCCTAAATCCTTAGCAACCACCGGCCATAAATTGTCATTAGTGACACTCCGGTAGCCACCATCTCGTTCCACTATTATGTATAATCCCAGCAAATCAATCTTTCTTTTATTCAGTGCAAGCGGAGGAACCGACCCTGAAGATATTCCCATTTTGACGTTTAAGAACCAAGTCACCATCTCCTCGAACTTTGCCTCCAAAACATGTTTGTATTTGAATACAAACTCCCTGTCATCTATCATATCAAGTAAGGATTTGCAATCGGCGAATTCGTTGAACTCCATGGCCTTGATGATCATCAAACTGATGCGGGCCCAAGTGTGGAGGAGCGGGCCATCTTGTATTTGGAGGCCCAAGATCGTGTAACAAAAGGGGCTTCATTAAAATGGCTCTAACTTGGGCTACGGGGGGTCCGTTTTGTGCAACCAGGCGAAACGAACGTGGGAACGAGCTCCATCTTGCTGCAAACGCCTACGGCGGTTTGGGTCATCGTCCGGGCCAAAAAAACGCTTATTTCTATTAGTTATTTACGTTTTTATGTTTTTTGAGGTGTTTTGGGCATTTTGTTTTTGGGCTTGTGTTTGGCCCGTTGTCTTTTCTAGGCCCATTTCGAATTTCTGTTCCTATTTATATGTTGCTCTAGTAATATGAAAAAACAGACTTGAATTTTGAGATAACTCATATTTCACTTCAAATTCCGTGCCCTTTGGGTTGAATTTTGGGGTTGGGGAAGAACTACACAGGTTTTCGCAGAATCAACGTGTTTGATCTTCATTTTCGTAACACATGCTACATCACAAACTCCAATCCGTCTCTTGTGATGACAGATTTAATTCTTCGAAATAGGAGTTAAGATATCTTTCTTTGAATTCATCATCCATTGTGCTCACATCAAGTATTCCCTGTTTTTCTTTTAGTCCGATTTCCTCTTCCTTTGTCAAACCGCTCATATGATTCATGGAATTAATAACCTGTGTTGAGAACATTGGAAAGATTTTGCAAGTGTCACCAGACTTGTTAACCGTGTAACCTTGCAACGTCAATTGGTCCAAACTCAACACGTTCCGGTCTAATTCCGGTGAGTAGAATACACTTTGTATTCTCATGGTCTCATTGCTTGATTTTATTTCTACCGCCCCAACCCCTCGAGTAAATAAGAAATTTTTTTCCCTAGATCTTGTGTCGACCCCAACGATGTGTTTAATACGTTTAAACATATTCAAATTTCCAGCAATATGATGTGAAAATACAGAACTAACGTACCAGATGTCGCCCCATTGGCCTCCTTCGGTACCGATAACAATCATCTCTTGATGATCATTGATCACTCCTTGTTTCTGTATTCCTACGTTCACTGCCTGATGAATCAGTTGGGTCGCTTCGTCGTTTTCTTTCTCCTTGCAAGAATAAATCTGGTGCCCTGGTTGGTGACAATAATAACAAAGTCTCACTCGAGGAATTCGTTTCTCTTTATTGTTCTCTTCGTCTATGCAGTGTTGACATGGCAACATGGTTGATGTGGGTTTGATTTCTGTCTTCTTTCCCAACAGTGCTCTGATACCACTATGTTGGGAATCAGACATCATATTTGCAGCGGAAGATTGAGATATGGATGCATTCATATTCATGGTGAAACCGAATTGAAGGTTCAGAATGATAGTATGAATGCAGGAAGTTCAAACGGAATAATTGGACAATTCGTATGAAACTGAATATGTCTTGATACCGGAAGTTATTGCCGGGAATCAAGATTATATACTTCATCATTTTGGCGGTTGTGAATGGCGGGAATAACTGCCTTGCAGTTTGAATTATACCCGCTTATCTAACCCGCTTATCGTGCTTACATAAGTTATCATAATACCGAATAATGTACATGTTCTAATACTTATACATAATAAACGTAATGAAGTTTAATAACATCTCTAACACTAACCTGATACACACTGGAAGCAATGAAGAAACTCAATGTCATGATGAGAGCGATTAAAACTATCACCCGAGTTACTGACGTCGAATTGATGATTTTTGGGAGTTGAAGAATTAGAAACGGTATCATTGACACAAGCATGAGTCTCGCAGTGTAGCTTGTCTCACTATCGGTTGTAACACCATAAACTGATAAAAGTAACACATTATATAAAAGCAAATTATACTTAAACTAAACTCAGGTTGAGTTCAGATATTTAAATAGCTTGTAACTTAATTTATAAATTTGTGTACTCTATGCATCGCTGAGTGTTTGTGATCTTGGAAATCAAATACCTGTTAACTTCGTTAGAAATGATGGTTCTTCTTCCGAAAGTTGTGGTAAATTAGCATTGGCATTATCATGTGCAAGATCATAGCTTCCGAAAGCTATTACAGAAGGCCAAATCAGTGTTAGGCTCATGACTGCTGATCCTGCTAGGACACTCATTCCCATTGCAGCACTAATAGATGCACCTATGTCGTCGCTCGATAATTGTGATTCTGCGAATTTATCGTTAAAGTTAGCAAGGGGTACGTAGCTGAATTACGACGAAGTTTAATATGCTTATCCTGAATTATTAATTCACTGGAAACAATCCAATATTTTGGCATGTCTCCTTCTCAAAATCTAAAATTGAGTGGTCTATAATTACTTATAAAAAATCTGTGATGCAAACGTCCAATAGATATTTATATTTAATGAGATGTTTAGATCAACTGATATGTTATTATGAATTTAGATTTTAGGTGTTATACTTAATGAAATTAAATATTTGGATTTAATATAATAACGATACTACAGTATTTAAACTTTAAGTATATTCAAAAAAAAAAAAAAAACAATAAATCATTTATGTTGCATTCCGGGTATTGAGTCATGTACAACAATTTCGAATAATAGATCCGTCCAGTGAACCAGTAGTATGGCTTGTTTGATAGCCAATCTGATTTTCAAAACATTGCTGGTTTAATGCACATCAAACCGGTCAACCCTCCTTCCAGTTACCCCTATATCATATATAATCTCAGAACGCGAGTTAATGATAAATTTTGTTACATTTTAATATATGACCTTTTGAGTTTTAATAATATTGCACAATTTTGTTCTAGGAAAACATGGGAGAGTAAGAAGGCTGAAAATGGGAAGAAATGAAGCTCACCAAGGACAATGAAAAGGGTAGGGAAGTTTGCAAGAATATGGAACAAACTGGCTCCAAATATACCCGGTCCGATAAGGCTGAAGAATTTATTCGACCCCTTTGATATATAACTTTGACCTATAGACATCAAGTATTGATAAACCACAATCAAGAAAAGTCTTCCCCAAACACCACTTGTGCACGGCAAGAACCCGTATTCTAGTTCACATGTCACTGTTGCACCCTCAGTTTTCCCACAAAATCGCATCAAAATCGCCAACAAAATAATAAAACTTCCATTTTTTCCATATATTTTCATGTATTTTTTCTGGTTTCTCTTGGGCGAAAAGCACGAAAACTCACTGTTGATGAGGTCTTTGGAATATTGAAATGGTTTGGTGGGTTAGATTCCAAAGGTTTTAAGAACCTTTTGTGGGTTCTAAAAAACCTATAATTGAGAAAGAGTTTTTCTAACCACCTTGGACTCTTAGGTTGAGTTGTGGAGGTTGTTTAATTAAGGTTTAGGATCCATGTGGGGGTATATGTAATGGGTTTGTTTGAACAAGTTGGTGTACTAGAAACCAAAGGGCAACAACTTGTAGGAAGGTGACAATGGTTAAGTTAAAATAAAATACATTTCGTGGTTATCAAATATCTCGACGTATTTATCACGACATATGTGTGTATATATTAGAGGGCTACAAGACTACAAATATTATGAGAACTAATCAAAATCATTCATTTAATATATGTATTTTTCTAAAATTCTAACAAGACTAATAAAATAAATTGTTGGCAAAAAACATTCATAAAAACCATGTGGCACTTATGGAAAGTAAGACATAATAAAGTCTTAAACGATCTCAATAGCTTGGGAAGCAAAATATGGTTTTACAAACAAACTATCTTGTGCGAAATTTAAAAAAACAAAACACTGGATTTTTAATCAATTTATGCAATTTTCCAAATTATCAGTTGTTTGATGTATTTGACCTCAAAACTTGAGAGTATAAAACGTCTTCTTTATAAATGAAAGAAAATATAGAATCATAAAACCGGTTAGAACTCAATTTGAATTTGTGTTGGCTCTTTTGATATGTGTATTTAGAAGTGTACAAAAAAATTCAAATTTGAAACCGTCCTGAAAAATAATGCAATCTGGTTTGATGAGTAAATCATTTTTTGGAACCAGGTACAACCCGGTAGGATCCGTCGAATTTAATCTGAATTTCAAAATTTTCAACCCACTGGATTTTGTCCCGATCTTCTCGCATTGGATCAAATCAACTTAAAAAAAACGCTTTCTTATGTTTTTATATATAAAGTTTATTAAGTTTATCTTATATGTTTATTATTTATTTAGCATTCTTTTTTATCAAGCTTTGTTATATTACTTCTAAAATCTACAAATATGAATATTGAGTTTATTTTATTTATTTATTATTTGTTTCTATGTGTTTTAACGAATTTATTTTATATAACTTATAAAATTTCAAAAATGAATAAAATATAGATATTTTTGAGTTTATTTTGTATATTTATTTACTTTATCTGTTTCTATTTAATCCGAAATCCGAACTTTTTGAAAAAAAAATCCGGTTAGGATAATCCAATCTAGATGTTATAGGACCATCCGACCAGATAAAATACTATCGGTTTTTACCATCGTTGTGCACCTTTATGTGTATTAAGTAAGCAAGTGTATACTACATTGGTCCATAATGGCTCCAATCATCTTATGTAACATAATCAACCAAATTCAAACCCTAAAAAGATTTGTGAGGTTTATAGTAAGATATATAATTAATAACTTATATAGTGGGGGCGCAAAGGGGTGCGCATTGGCATTCGAGATACAACACACTGTCATAGGTAGGGCGCGGTCTAGGCGCCAGGGCGTGAGACATAAAGCAGACGCAGGGGTAGGAGAGAGTCATTAGAGGTATGAGGTAGTTTGTACAAAGAAGTGTTAAAGGCTAAATAGAAAATAATTAAATTTAAAAATCTATATAAATAAACTTTTCCATCCAAAAAAAGTAAAAAACATCCAACTTTCTTTCAATTCAATAATTTCATATTTTTTTCTTTCAACATTTTACCATCCCTCACCACAATGAATTCATACAACAATGTTTATCGCCTCACCTTTGAAAAAGACATATATGAGCAATACAATGTCAGCGAGTGGCACATACCCGTTATGAACCAACCACCACCCACAACCGAATGGGTTCCCAACAAGCAATCTAGACCTAATATCTTTACCCGAACAAAATCACAACCCGTATTCCTTGCTTAAAGATAACCTACACCCAAAAAAGTATCACCTAAAAAGAAACAACCCGCTATAACTCTATTTAAAAGATAAGTTTCATATAATTTTATTATTGTCCACAAAACGGGATATTGCAACTCTCCTCACCTTATAAAAATTCCGTCCGTGAAATTTCATATAAGAGACAAATTGAAAACATAATTTTCCTATATAGGGTTTTGAGATATCGCCTAATCTCCTTTGAATGGTTTCGAGAACTTCTTAAATTTCCTTGAGTTAGCACAGATGCACATCCCAAGCTTTGTTAGGTTGATTTGTATTATTTTTCTTCAATTCGGGGCATCTACTCTTAAAGTGATTGGGATAACCATAGTTGAAGCATTTATGTTTCTCCTGCACTCCTCTAACAAATGGCCCATATGTTAAATGATATAAAAAAAAACAATTAAGGCTTAAGAGAACAAGAGATGCGGGGCAATTTTTGTTGGAATATAAAAGTAGGGTTTTTGTGGATGTGAATTAATGTGTATGTTGTATTACATGGGTTGAGATCCTGTACAAACAGTGCTAATTATAAGAACCGTAAGAACAGATCTGAACCATTGATAATTTAAATCAAGGGTTGATATTGATTATAAATAAAACCCTTATAATTAAAAATTACTACTAACAAATTAGGGGTAATTTTGTAAAATTGCTAGTCATTTGACTATTTTCCATTAAATACAAATTCCACCAATGTTTTTTAAACTAAAATAACTTTTATATATTTCATTATTTTTTTTAAAAAAATATACCATAAAATCAAGTATTTTTTATCTTTAATATGAGTACCATATTGCTATACCTTTTTTGTATTTATAAAAGTGATTTTTAAAAAAGTTAACAAAAGATGTTTTATAATTGTGCTGATGACGTGCTGATTATGTGTTAATTACAAAATAATACAAACAAACATCAAAAGTAGATATAATCAGCACATCTGGTGTGCTAATAATGGAGAACAATTGAGGATGTTGTGCTAATGTCGTTTATGTTGAAAATGGAGAACGATTGAGGACGATGTGCTAATAATGAAGAACGATTAAGGATGTTATGCTAATTATATAGTGTTGTGCTGATTATATTTTTTGTAATTATTTTTAATTAGCTATTATTAAATATGGTCAAAAGGTCTAAATTACCCCTAAACTAATTTTTTATTGATGGACACTTGTCAATTATGTGTTGGTTCTTACGGTTCTTACAAACTTAAGTGTTTGTATTTGATCCCATTCCTGTATTACATATCGAAGATAATCAAGAGTTTATATAGCGTATAACCGGTGGCTCACATGAACAGCTATAACCGCCACTATTACAAGAATGACTAAAACTATAATAACTACATTAAATAAATATTAATTACAATAATATAATCTAATTTATAGTTCTAATACCTTCCCTTAAGTTAGATTTTTTTTTTAACGGTAACTTTCATAAAAACAAAACCAAACACAGCCCGCCCACAAACCGGGCAGACCAAAGAGAAACAAAACCTACATATTTTCAAATTTACACCACTCATCCCATGAGACATCTTTAAATTTCGATCTACTAGAAAACCAAAGGAACCCCACCGCTTTAACTTGACTGATAATATGCTCAACTTTGACCCATTTATTCGAAAACCTTGCTTCGTTTCTACCTTTCCAGATACTCCAGCAACTCCAGCAAGCAATGATGATAATACCTTTAAGAGCCTCTATGGCACGACTTGAGAGCCCCGAAAAAGAATGCCACTCGAGCAAGTCTCTGAACGAGAACACCAGGAAGTTCGGAACCTTACACCAGGAAGTGATGAAGCTCCAAACTCTAACCGCCACCGGACAGGAAGTAAAGAGGTGATCCACCGTTTCTTCACCGTGATTGCACAAAGAACACGAGACATCCGCAACCTGAATATTCCTACTTCTGAGAGCCATCCCAGTTGGGATCTTACCCATCTCCGCACGCCAGACAAAAACATTACATTTTAGCGGAACCCACCTGCACCATTGCATCACAAACCTGCTACTGAAGTCGACGCCAAAATTCAGCAACTTCCGCACATTTGACGCGGAAAAAACCCCTTTAGGATCAGCATTCCAGACCCACTTATCTGGCCCGAACTGAAAAACTGCACCTTGAATCAGAACATCCAGCTGCTGCAACTCAGCGACCTCAACTGAGGTCGTCGGAACGTGAGACCACCGCCAACAGACCTGCTGAACCGGACCTGGGCCAACCACACGGTCCTTGACTTTACATTTTTTGCACGTCTCTAACGAGAAAAGCGCAGGAAACATAAATCTCAACGGAGCTTCAGTCAACCACGAATCTAACCAAAAAGACACCTCGGCACCGTCTCCAACTATACCTTTCAAACAGTTACGCAACGGGGAACCGTTTATCCTAGTTTTAGCAAAAAGTCTCGCAATATTGCACCACACTCCTCCTAGAGACGCCTTAAAAGGAATGCACTCCCATGCCACCCGACTTGAGTGAAGCGCCGAGACCACTTTCCTCCACAAACTCAACGGTTCCGATTTGAATCTCCCTCCCCACTTTGAAAGAAGCGCAATATTAATGTCTCAGAGTTTACTTAGGTCCAGACCACCACAACTTTTTGGCGAAGCCGCCCGATCCCAACCAACCCAATGCATTTTCTTATCGACACTCGAACCGCCCCACAAAAACCTTTTAATATAGACTTCTAAATCATGGACAACCTTTTTCGGAGCCTTGTAGATGGAGAAGTAATAATTTGGCAACCTTTCTAACACGGATTTAATAACAGTAATTCTACCCCCGATAGAAAGAAGCGACGACTTCCAAGCCGCAAGACGCCTCTCGAAGCTGTCAAAAATCGGTTTCCAATTATTTATACGGTTCATATTGGCTTCGACCGTGATACCGAGATACAAAAACGGAGGCGAATCCGGTTTGCAGCCCACTATGTTAGCCATATTCTCTATCTCCCCACTCGAAACTCCAATACCATAAAGATTCGATTTCGCAATGTTGATTTTAAGCCCAGAACAGATATGAAAACACCGAAGAATTCTAACTACTTTTAACACCTCTTCTTGCGACCATCCACCTAAAAGAATAGCGTCATCTGCGTAGAAAAGGTGAGTTAAAGCCGGCCCATCACCCGGTAACTGGATACCATTGATAACTCCCGCTCTTCTAGCTTTGACTATCATATTTGAGAGGGCCTCCATTACAATTAAGAAGAGAAAAGGAGAAAGAGGGTCTCCTTGTCTCATACCTTTACCACATTTAAACTCAAACGTAGGAGACCCGTTAACCAACACAGAGGACCTAGCTGACTTGAGGATACCGCGGACCCAACAACACCAACGGGGAGGAAAACCCATTTGCTGCAGGATGGAGACCACAAAATTCCAGTTGACATTATCATAAGCCTTCTCAAAATCAATCTTCAAAATGTAAGCTTTAGACTTTTTCTTCCTAAGCCAGGAAACCACTTAGTTAACGATTAAGGGGCCATCCAAAATGAATTTACCTTCCAAGAAAGCTGATTGGGAGTCCGAGATAACTTCCCCTAAAACCGTTCTCATCCTATTAGCCAAGACTTTGGAGACCACTTTACTAATAACGCCAACCAGGTTGATAGGTCTGAAGTTACCTAAAGAAACGGGGTCTTTGATTTTGGGAACCAAACTAATAAAAGACGAGCTACAACCGCAACTGATCTGCCCATCATCATAAAAACTGCTGAAAAAAGCAAAGAAGTTGTCCCTTAAGTTAGATTGGGAATCTGTTTAGCATGCTTCGAAGACAAGTAAAATCCTTAGCTTGTAGTGACTTGTTTAGAACACCCCCAATTTGATCTTTTGTAGCACAAAACCTCCTGACTTCAAGTTCTTCAGATTTGACGAGTTCATGTATAAAATTATAAGGAAATGATTTCAGTAAATTATTCTGTATTCAAAACATTTATTAGTGTTTCCTATTTTGTCTATATGTTAGTTAGGAAACCATTGTATTTATAGGTTTTGCATTCCTCTTTGTACATACAGTTCAGCAATAGCAATATTATAGAGAATATTGGCTTTGACATGGTATCAGCCATTCTCGATCCTTGAGCCTCCTTCTTTCTCATTGATTTTTTTTCCACAGTCTCTAAAAAAATGTCAACTTCCTCTTCTTTATTTTTCGACCATCCCCCTTCAAACTCCCTTTCACATGATAACTCTCAAACTAAACTCCACAAATTACCTGTTTTGGCGTACCCAAATAACCACTGTTCTCTTTCTTGCCGATCTTCTCGGTCATGTCGACGCATCTGCAAAAGTTGTTGTCGAGGGCAAAGAGACGCCCAACCCGGCTCTCACTTCCTGGAATACCGCTGACCGAAAGGCCATTCTGTTTATCAGAAGAATCATTGGCTGAAACGCTCGGTCTCACGACCGCCAGCCAGATCTGGAATGCTCTTGAACGTGCTTATCGTCACGATTCACTCGAACGGGTTCATACTCTTAAAGACTCCCTTCGTCAGCTTCAAAAAGGGGGTTCGTCTGTATCATAATACGACCGAAAATTTAAAAACTTATGCGATCAACTCGCTGCTATTGGCCACTCAGTTGATGAACACAATAAATGCCACTGGTTTCTATGTGGCCTTGGCTCTCCGTTCGAAAATTTCTCAACCGCTCGCCGAGCCATCACGCCTTCTCCTCAGTTTCGTGAACTTTTAGCGCATGCTGAAAATCCTGAGTTGTTTCTACACTCCATTGCATCCTCTCAACCTCCTCAGGCTGCCTTTTACTCTCAACAAACCCGTCGGTCCGGATCCAATTCTTTTCGGGGTGGTCGTGGACGGTCCCGTGGTGGTTCTAGTGGTCGTGGTCGTGGTTGTGGTAAGCGTCCTCCACACTGTCAACTGTGTAGGAAGGAAGGGCATTATGCTTTTCGTGTCCCAATCTTAGTAGATACGCTCAACACGGGACTTCCATAGACGCCAATCTCGCTCATGCCTTCCATTGCCTGTGTAATGTCTCTTCAAATGAACCGGATTGGACTCATGATACAGGTGCAACCTCTCACATGATGTCTCCGGACACTCCTCTCGAGAGCACTATTCCATACACCGGTAATGATCGTGTTCGTTTTGGGGATGGTAAAACTCTCCCTATTACTCATATTGGCACATCTTCTATTGCTAACTTGTCTTTGCTTGATGTTCTTGTGGTGCCCCATCTCACTAAAAATCTTCTCTCAGTTAGCAAACTCACCAATGATAATCCCGTCAATGTCCTATTCTCTAATAATTTTTTTCATATTCAGGACAGGAAAACTCGAGCTGTACTAGCCAAGGGAAGAGTTAAAAATGGTCTTTACATACTTGATCATGGTCAGCAAGCTTTTATGGCAGCCGTTACTTCCTCTCAATTACGAGCGTTATATGAACAATGGCATGCACGCCTTGGTCATGTTTCATTTGATGTTATTTCCTTGTTAAATAAGTTCGGACATTTGTATGTTACTTCTTTATTACCAAAACCTGGGGTTTGCTCGTCATGTCAATTACCTAAAGCAAAGCATTTACCATTTTTGCCGAATAATAAGCGTGCTAATCATGTTTTAGATATTATTCATTGTGATTTATGGGGCCCGGCGCCTATTATCTCAACAAACGGGTATCGTTATTACGTAATTTTTATTGACGATTACTCCCATTTTACGTGGTTCTATCCACTTCGGGCAAAGTCGGATTTTTTTACCGTCCTATAAACGTTTCTATCTCTTGTTGAAAACCAATTCTCTTGCAATGTTAAAACCTTTCAAAGTGATGGCGGTACGGAATTCACAAATCATCTTGTTCATGACTTGTTTCAAGCGAAAGGCATTCTTCATTGTTTCTCTTGTCCGTATACATCTCAACAAAATGGTCGGGCCGAACGCAAACATCGACATATTACCGAAACCGGCCTTTCTATGTTTTTCAATGCTCATGCACCAACAAGTCTATGGGTCGATGCATTTACTTCCGCAACATATATCATCAACCGCCTACCAACACCATTACTTGGAAATAAATCCCCATTTGAACTTCTTTTTTATCAGGTACCATCATATGCCATCTTCAAGATCTTTGGATGTCATGTATTTCCGTATTTACGTGACTACACTCCACATAAACTTTCCCCACGAAGTGACTCGTGCATTTTCATCGGATATAGTCCAAATCATAAAGGGTATCGATGTTTAAATCCATCAACTTCACACGTTTATATAACACGTCATGCTAAATTCGATGAAACTGTTTTTCCTTTTAGTGGCGAAATACCTAAAGTAGATGAAACAAAATTGGTTTTTGGACACTTTAGTGAACTTATCCCCACCCAAGCTCCACCAAAACCTATTGCTCCACCCATTTCACAAAATATAAACTCAAAATCCAATTGTCCTCACAATCCCTTACCATGTCCTTTATGCTTTATCCCACCTGCATCCACTAATTCCATGGAACATTCTACCACTAACTCCCATGCACATCCACTAAATAATACCCCACCTTTCTTACCTACCTCACCCACTCAAACTTCTACTCCACCCCATGCACCCTCGTCACCCATCCTACCCCATGCACAAACATCTTTCTCACCTCCTTCACCTCAAAACCCCTCCACTGTAACTTCACCACCTTCCCCATCCCAACATTCATCCAATTCAAATATCCCCACTACATCTCATCCCATGCATACTCGTTCTAAATCCGGGATTTTCAAGCCTAAACATCAAGCTGATCTTGCTATTCTTCAAACAAGTCCTATACATATGGCTTTATTCACTGCTCGAGATCCCAAGGGATATAAATCGGCTGCCAAGCACTCTAAATGGGTTCATGCTATGGATGAGGAAATACATGCGCTACAAGCTAACAAGACTTGGGTCCTTGTTCCTCGTCCTCCCAACACCAACATTGTTGGGTCGAAATGGGTTTATCGAACTAAATACAAAGTCAATGGCACTATTGATCGTTTTAAAGCAAGGCTTGTTGCTTAAGGCTTCACACAAATACCCGGGTTGGACTATTCATGCACCTTTAGTCCCGTCATCAAAGCGTCAACAATCCGCATTGTGCTTGCATTAGCAACCATAAACGGTTGGCCACTTCACCAATTAGATGTCAAGAACACCTTCTTGAATGGGAATTTAAATGAGACGGTATATATGGAGCAACCACCGGGGTATATTGATCAAACTTATCCAAATCATGTATGTCGCCTCACCAAAGCTCTTTACGGGCTCAAGCAAGCACCAAGAGCATGGTTCCAACGACTCAGCTCTTTTCTTTTAAACCAAAGTTTTGTGTGCAGCAAATCGGACACATCCTTATTCGTTTATAAACGCAACCCCTCTATACTTTATCTTCACGTCTATGTTGACGACCTTGTCCTCACCAGTAACAATGTCGAAACATTAAAAGCTTTCATTACTCAATTACATCAGGAATTTGCCACCAAGGACTTGGGACGACTTAACTATTTTCTTGGTCTAGAGGGTTCTTATTCCTCCACTGGTCTTTTCCTATCACAATCCAAATATGCCTATGATATTTTAGCACGTGCCGGTCTTCGTGATGCTAATCCGGCAACCACACCTCTTGCTACAATAGACATGTTCACCGCTCAAGGCACTCCTTTTCATGATCCGACTCTCTATCGATCTTTGGTGGGTGCCTTACAGTACCTCACCATTACTAAACCTGATCTAGCATACGCCGTCAATCAGGCAAGTCAGTTTCTACACACTCCTATAGTTTCACATTATCAGCTTGTGAAACGGATACTTCGTTATGTTAAAGGTACTGTGTCGTACGGTTCAACAGTTTTCAAGTAAAAGGTTGCCACTATCGTTGGCTACTCCGATGCCAATTGGGCCAAATGTCTCGAAACCCGTCGCTTTACATATGGATACTCCATTTATCTCGGTGGCAATCTTGTATCATGGAGTGCAAAGAAGCAACCAACAGTCTCCCGATCTAGTTGTGAGTCCGAGTATTGGGCTATGGCGAATACCCCTTCCGAGTTTGTTTGGGTTATCAATCTTCTCAGAGAACTTCATGTCACTCCAGCAGCTATGCTAACTTTGCTATGAGATAATCGCAGTGCCGTATTTCTAAGCTAGAACCCCATATCTCACAAACGGGCCAAGCACATCGATACTGATTATCATTTTATTAGGGAGCTCGTCTCCTCGGGTTGCCTCCGCACAAAGCATGTATCTACCAATCTTCAGGTGGCAGATATCTTCACAAAGAGTCTCTCACGCCCACTCTTTGAACGGTTCCGACACTACCTTCATGTGGGCTCCCCACCTATCGGATTGACGGGGGTATAAGGAAATGATTTCAGTAAATTATTCTGTATTCAAAACATTTATTAGTGTTTCCTATTTTGTCTATATGTTAGTTAGGAAACCATTGTATTTATAGGTCTTGCATTCCTCTTTGTACATACAGTTCAGCAATAGCAATATTATAGAGAATATTGGCTTTCACAAAAATGATACTTGACCCGAATATGTTTACTCTTCCCGCGATATACTGGATCCTTTGCCAAACAAATTGTAGATTTATTTTCACAAACAAAAGAGTTGATTCGTTACACTTAATATTCAATTCTTTTAGGATTCCTCTTAACCACAATTCTTGACATCCAGCCATGGACAGAGTTATATATTCCGCCTCAGTAAACTATAAAGCAGCCACCTTTTGTTTTTTTTCAGATTGCCACGATATAGCATGTAACACCCGTTCTTATTATTCAAGGTTTAACGTAAATTTTATGTAAAACAATCATGTAATTAAGATTACATAAACATTTGGAAATATGGGTTTATTAAAACTTTTACAAATCATAAGTTATTCTACATAACATGATTAAATTCGTTGTTTAAAATTTACTATGTGTCAAAGTGCGGAAACGTATGTCTTTATCGTGTTCGGTTCTTCACTGAGCTTGATCGTCTTCCGGCATCCAAAAGTACCTACATTTCAATAACATGAAATGCTTTAGTCATACGGGGTTTAAATCAAGTCCGAACGATGTCCGGGAAACAATTGATTTTTCAATTTAAAAAAAAACAAAATATATAAAAATCTTCACCGTAAATTACGGTGGGACCGTAATTTACGGTGGCACCTGAGTTCAAGCTTTTCTACCGTAAAACAGTGGGCCACCACCGTAAATAAATCATCTCCACCGTAAATTACGGTGGGACCGTAAATTACGGTGGACCCTGGGTTCAGCCTTTCCATTTTGTCGTAATTTGACACGAAATCTTCCGTATCTTTCAAACCGCTTATCCGTTTGACCTACCGTTTCTTCCTACATGTTTGTAATTTGATTCTCCATCATATGGAGTTAAAATCCAACATCCGACTTGATAAAATTCAAGACTTTTAAGTCTTCGGCTTATTACTCTTTTACCAAAATTTGACCCGTTCGTGATTTTATCAAACATACAAGTTTGTTTGACCCTTATTTCTCATAAACCTATTAAATTCAAAGATGTCTAACATATTGGGTTTCAAATTATAGAATTATATACATTCTTTAACCCATTTTCACCCATATGCTTATTTTGACCCGTTTGAGGTATTCAAGTTTCACACCCCGATTTCCACGTGTCTCACCGGTGGGCCCGGTGGGGGATTACCGTGACGATGTTGGCAACAATATAGTCAAACCACACAATTATATAATGCACAGCGGAAGCATAAGATAAATATATAAATTTCAACCTCTGATCGTAATATCAAAATGTATTACAGGGGTTGAATATATCCACAGTGGATCGTAAATAATGATAAAGTATTGTTCCTTCAGATACTGCAATCAAGCTTGCGAGGCTTATCCCGACGCTAGGGAGCTAATACCAGCCAATTACGTTTAGGTACCTGCACTTAATCTTTTTGGGGAAAATACGTCAGTTTACACTGGTAAATACATTCAACTGACACATTTGAAAATGTTTATTTAAAATTGATTTGAATGCACAAGGCACAAACTCTTTTATAACTTGGGAAAATTCATAATGATCTTGTGAACGTTTTACATGTTCTTTTATGCGTTCAGTAGCCCGGGTCGTGCCGGGTTAAAGATTTATAGACACACCACGTTTGCGTAAAACCGTAGTACAAAAACCAACGGCTACGTCTTTTAATTTTAATATCGACACTTTATACCGGGTGTACGCCTACACCGGGATGTCGCTAGTCGTGGCCATTTCGTAAAATGATGCCAAGGATATCCGGGACAACGGTCATTAAACCCCCCAAAGGCTTATAAGCAACAAAACTGTTTAAATGAGCCGATCATATTTAATCAATTAACCACCTAAGCGATGGAATTATATAATGCTCAATCAAGCGGTATTAATATACCGTAACCCAAGCCCATATAGGGGAAATAAGTTAAAGTATTTACCTTTGCAAGTATAAATCCTTAATTTAGATCAAGTCACCGATAGCTTTTACTGGGGCTCCTAATCTGGAACGAAGGTTTTAATTAACCTCTTAGAATCCTAACGGTCCTTGTATTAGCCGTAGCTTAAACCGGTTGATTCCGATATATAGATAGGGTTAATTCGCACGAAAAGGCAAAAACCGAGAATGGAGTATGATTTGGACCCAACAAGTTCAGTGACTTGTTTTATATGGGTTTATAGTTCATACTCTGGATTTTGGGGTTCAAATAATATAATTTGACCCATATCGGCTATTGCACGAAAACTAGTTCCATGAGCCGTACCGTGTGCGCAAATAGGCGAAACGGTTAACCATAAGAGTCGTACGCTTATTTCCTAAGTCAATATGCCTTAAAAGTATTTTGGTATCAGTAGGATACCTTCCGTGACGCCCGTAACGAGTTTAAGTTAATATTATGCCCCGAAGGGGCTTTTCGGTCATTTTAAAGACTTTAAAAGGGCTTTTCGAGTTCTACAGGAAATCTGAGTTTCCCGAACAGCTTATAAAGCTTAAAATACTTTATTTATTATTTAAAACCAGTAGCAACTGGAATCGGGTCAAAAGACCTTGTAGAACTCCCGTTTTGGCCAAAAAGGGCATATTCGGTATTTACCGAACCGTAGCCATAACCGCAGGTTATGAGCAAGGTAAAAATTATTAAAAATCTTTAAAATTCCCAAAATATTATTTTACCACAGCGGTTAAAGGTTTTGGTGACGAAAACTTGGGTTAGATGGGCGTTATGCTAATTGCGCCGTTAATTACAAAACTTTCTTAAAAGTGCGCCTTTTAGCATAACTCTCATTCTAGGCCTCGGATTGACGTGAAACTTTAAGGACATGCTTGTAATTTAACAAGAAAGGTTTTGGTCCGTTCACGTGTCCGAAATACTCGTTTTAATTTTAAAAGGCCGTTACGGTCAACTTTTAGGCGAATGACGGAAATACGTAAAAGACTCGGATAACTCATGAACCGACCACAGAGGCGTATACCAACATGTGACCTGGTCCTAAGAGAGTCCTAAGGTATATTTATATCTCACTAAAACGGGTCAGAACTGAAGTCAAAGCAAAAGTCAAACTTATGCGACTTTCGGCTCCGAACCGGTTCAATATAGTAAATGATCGATTCAAACGAGCGCAAACAGGTTTATATACTTATTATCATGTTTTATGATTGTCAAAACAGGTTCCATAACATATACATTACAGATTATGCATAAATCGCTAAAATAGCTTTCTGTTGACTTTTTAACCGCACGTTTGACTCGACATTTGACATAGTTAGAGTGGTGATCAGGGGGAACCATTTTAGAGGTTTATTACCCACGTAAATACCAACTCATAACCACTTTTGATTCGTCATAAGACTGAACCATTATTGAGTTATTGTAAAGTCAAACCGTAGTTACGACGGTTTGGTTTTTAGCTAAAAAACTAAGCATAAAGTGAACAATGGATGATCAAGGTAACTTACAGAAGTTAGAACTTGAATATGGAGCAGAGAAAAAGGACTTGAGAGCTCTTGAAATGATCAGAAGTGTGTGTTTTGATGTTGTGAAGGTTATGTTGCATACTAGTGCTATTTATAGCAAATGTCATGCCTCTATGATCATTACAACTACCACAAGAGTCCAGAGGTGATGGGTAGGTGTCCCAGAGGTGTATGGGTCGAGTAGGGGGCACCCATGCCTCATTTATTGGAGGTTGATCGTTCACAATGCTCAAAAGTCAAGAAAACACAAAGTTTCTGCATCTGGGCGTCCAATGCGGCCCGCATGGAGGTTCCATGCGTTTACAATGCGGGCCGCCTGGGATTTAAAGATCAGACGTATAGTTGAGGAGGCTCGCGGCCCGCCTCAACTTAACCCAATATGCAATGCGGGCCGCGTAGGGTTAAGATTTCAGAAATTTTAAATCTTTTTGCAATGATTGCAGAATCTGGCCATTAATAACGAAATCTTTCGTAATGATTTACCTGACCTTTCGGGTTTGAAGGGGTAACTTTGCGGTTTGGCCCTCGGTTATTTACCGATAGGGGCCTCGTGTTATTTACCCGCATTATAAAGTCCCTGGTTTATTTATTAATTATATTGGAAAGCCTTAACTTTCACTGTTGACGCTTTTAACCCTTCTTTTACGAATTCGATCGTAACTTTCTCGTTTCATATCGAAACTTCGCGAAATTCATATATATTATTTTAGTGAGTGTATAATACCGTTACAAAGTCTTTGGAACGTTAAAGGGTCACTCAGACAGTTAACCCCTGTAGTTTGTAATCTCTCACTTTCTTCCGCTTTTTGTTTTTGTACGATCTATAATTTATTCGTTTGAAGGTTTAAGCATTATTTAGGGATACTATACAGTATATTTACCCTTGTTGACATTTTATAACCCTCGAATTTATATACTTTCAAGGTTTGTCAAAATTAGTCCTTTATTTATTATAGATGCCACGTGTAAACAAATGACACGTGTTAACACATCATTGGACACAAAAATTCGAGGTGTTACATCCTCACCCCCTTAAAATAAATCTCGACCCGAGATTTACTCAAATAAATAGGGGTATTTTTCTTTCATTGTAGCTTCGACTTCCCACGTATATTCAGGACCTCTACGAGCATCCCATTTGACCTTTACAATCGGTACGTGCTTTCTGCGAAGCTTCTTTACCTGTCGATCTTCAATCGACAAAGGTTTTTCTATGAATTTTAAGCTCTCATCTATAAGCACATCTGTGTGTGGAATCACCAACGATTCGTCGGCGAAGCACTTTTTGAGATTGAAGATGTGGAACACATTGTGAATTCCATTGAGCTCTTCAGGCAAGTTCAACTTATAGGCAACTGATCCGACCCGTTCAATGACCTCAAAAGGTCCTATGTATCTCGGACTCAGTTTGCCCTTCTTGCCGAAGCGCATCACCCCCTTCCAGGGTGACACCTTAAGTAATACTTTTTCACCCACTTCGAAGTGAAAATCCTTACGCTTTGGATCAGCGTAGCTCTTCTGCCTATCGCGGGCAGCCTTGAGACGTTCCCGGATCTGGACAATCTTGTCCGTTGTTTGGAAAACAATCTCTGGTCCCGATAATTGGACCTCTCCTACTTCCGCCCAACAAACAGGCGATCTACATTTCCTACCATATAATGCCTCAAAAGGCGCAGCCTTTATGCTGGTGTGGTAGCTATTATTGTAGGAGAATTCGATCAGGAGTAGGTTTTTATCCCAGTTACCACCTAAATCAATCGCACATGCTCGAAGCATGTCTTCTAGCGTTTGGATAGTACGCTCACTTTGACCGTCCGTCTGTGGATGGTAAGCCGTACTAAAATTTAAACGTGTGCCCAAAGATTGCTGGAAACTTTTCCAGAAGTGAGATGTGTATCTAGTATCCCTGTCGGAGATAATAGACACAGGTATGCCGTGTAAGGCTACAATCTTATCAACATATAGTTGGGCTAACATATCGGAGCTATACGTCTCCTTGATGGGTAGAAAATGAGCTGATTTAGTCAGCCTATCAACTATGACCCATATTGTATCGTTTCCTTTCCTGGTTTTGGGTAACTTGGTTATAAAGTCCATAGTTACGCATTCCCACTTCCACTCGGGAAGTTCAGGCTGTTGTAGCAAGCCAGACGGCTTTTGGTGCTCGGCTTTGACTTGAGCACAAGTCAAACACTTTGCTACATGGGCGGCTACAGACTTTTTCAAGCCTATCCACCAATAATTTGCCTTTAAGTCTTGGTACATTTTATCAGCACCAGGATGGACTGAGTATTTGGAACTATGGGCTTCCTGGAGAACAACATCTCGTAGTCCCCCATAAATCGGAACCCATATACGTCCATTCAGCCTAAGAATTCCATCCTTGCTAAGGGTCAACTGCTCCTCAGTTACTCCTAGCTTTTCATTTGGATAATTAGCTTCTAACACAGCCTCACGCTGCGCAGCTAATATCATTTCCATCAAATTATTCTTAACCTCAATGCTCTTGGCATTGATTCGAATGGGTTTTACCCTTTCCTTCCTGCTCAAGGCATCGGCGACCACATTCGCCTTGCCGGGATGGTACCTGATTTCACAGTCATAATCATTCAGGGTCTCCATCCAACGGCGTTGCCTCATGTTCAACTCTTTCTGGTTGAACAAGTGCTGGAGGCTTTTGTGATCAGAATAAATCACAAATTTAATGCCATAAAGGTAGTGCCTCCACAACTTAAGTGCAACTACAACGGCACCCAACTCCAAATCATGGGTGGTGTAATTCTTTTCATGCACCTTTAATTGCCTTGAAGCATAGGCAATCACCTTGCCCTTCTGCATAAGCACACACCCCATGCCCGTGTGTGATGCATCGCAGTAAACTACGAATTCATCTGTACCCTCAGGTAAGGTCAACACAGGTGCGTTGCTTAGCTTCTACTTCAGTATTTCAAAGGACTCTTGCTGTTTCGGGCCCCAAATGTACTTTTCTTTCTTCTTGGTCAAGGAAGTCAAGGGCGCAGCAATCCTTGAAAAATTCTCAATAAATCTTCGGTAGTATCCTGCTAACCCCAGGAAACTACGAATCTCGGTAGGCGTCTTTGGCTCTTGCCAGTTCATGACTGCCTCTACCTTAGCGGGATCCACTTGGATACCACGCTCACTCACAACGTGTCCTAAAAACTGGACCTCTCATAGCCAGAATTCACATTTCGAGAATTTGGCGTAGAGTTTCTCACGCTGTAGTAATTCGAGAATGCAACGGAGATGCTTCTCGTGGTCAGCTTGATTCTTGGAATAGATAAGGATATCGTCGATGAAGACTATGACGAATTTGTCCAAGTACGGCTTGCAAACGCGGTTCATGAGATCCATGAACGCAGCTGGTGCATTTGTGAGCCCAAAAGGCATCACTAGGAACTCGTAATGACCATAGCGAGTCCTAAATGCAGTCTTGTGTACATCTTCATCTCTGACCCTTAGTTGATGATAGCCCGACCTTAAGTCGATCTTGGAGAAGTAACTCGCTCCTTGCAGCTGATCGAATAGATCATCGATCCTTGGTAAAGGATATCTATTCTTTATGGTAACTTTATTTAGTTCTCTATAGTCGATGCACAACCGCATCGATCCGTCCTTCTTCTTTACAAATAGGACAGGAGCTCCCCAAGGAGATGAACTAGGTCTGATAAAACCTTTCGCCAGCAGTTCATCCAACTGGGTTCTCAGTTCTTTCATTTCCGTCGGAGCCAATCTGTAAGGTGCTCTGGCTATCGGAGCAGCTCCAGGAATGATGTCTATTCTGAACTCCACTTGTCTATCTGGTGGCAAACCAGGTAGTTCTTCAGGAAAAACCTCGGGGTATTCAGAAATGACAGGAAGATCCTCGATCTTCGGCTTTGGTTCTTCAGTTATCACCTGAGCCATGTAAATTACACAGCCTCTGTTCAAACACCTTGAAGCTTTCAGCATAGATACGTCTTCGGGCAATCCGTAGTGCGTATCCCCTCGAATGGTAAGAGATTCACCACCCGGAGTCTTTAAAACTATCTGCCTTTTGCCGCAAATGATTTGGGCCTGATTACGGGATAACCAGTCCATGCCTAGCACAATGTCAAAACCCGCAAGTTTGAAAGGAAGTAGAGATAAAGGAAAAGAATGGTTCCTAATGGATATTTCACATCCTTCTAGAACAGTAGAGACGGTTTCTATCGTGCCGTCTGCTAACTCTACTTCGTATTTCACGTCAAGGGTTTTGATTGGCATATTTAGTAGTTGGCAAAATTTCTGGTCTACAAAGGACTTGTCAGCGCCAGAATCGAATAGTACTCTTGCAAATATATTATTTACGAGAAAAGTACCTGTAAGCACATTGTCGTCCTTGACCGCTTCCTTTGCATCCAAGCGGAAAATTCTCGCATTTGATTTATTAGTCTCCTCCGCCTTCTTGGCATACTTCGGGCAATTACTCTTTATGTGCCCCTTTGCATTACAATTAAAGCAGGTTGCGTCCTTTATCTTTTTGCACTCCACTGTCTTATGATCCTTGGACTTGCATAGCCCACAGGGTGGAGTCCTTTGTTGCGACTGTGAACCAGACGCAAACCTACACTTCCTGGAGTGAGGTTTCTTGCAGACCTTGCAGTGAGGTCTTCCATCAGCTTGCCCCTCCTTCTTTGCCTCCGACCCTCTCTTGCCCTCACCGTTTCCACGGTGCTTTTTCCCAGACTTTCGTGAGGTATCATCCTCACGCTTTCGCTTTTCAGCCTCCTTGCTCCTTTGTGCCCTCAGACGGACAGCATCAAGTGTAAGAGACAAGGAGAGGTCAGTAACTGACCTGAAGGTCGTTGGCCTAGAGGCCTTTACGCTGGCCTTGATCGCCGGCTCTAAGCCCCCAATGAAACGGGCAATCCTTCTAGGTTCTGGTGTCACAAGATATGGCACCAGGCGTGACATAGTGTTAAAACTTGTCAGATATGCTTGACAATCCAGGTTTGTCATCACTAGTGAGACAAAATCAGCCTCAATCTTCTCAACCTCGTGCTGAGGGCAGTAGTTTTCTTTTATGAGGGTAATAAACTCCCCCCATGACATTTTGTACAAGGCAGACTTACCTGAAGCCTGCACCAGAGCTCTCCACCACGCCAGGGCCTCGCCCTTGAATGACTGGGACACAAACTTAACCACGTCCCTCTCAGCGCACCCGCTGATGTCCACTATCGTGTCCATCTCGTCTAGCCAGGTGATACAGTCAACCGCACCTTTTTCCCCTGTAAATTCACGGGGCTTACATGATACAAAGTATTTGTAGGTGCAACCCTTAGCACTTGACGCATCAGTATATTCCCTATCGCGATGAACGCTGTGCTCAGTAGACGAGTGCTTGTCGTCATCTTTCTTGGGTTCAGAGGGTGGTTTGGAGTGTGTCTTTGGTTTAGAGGGTGGTTTTGACACAGTTCTGCCTTGAGACTCAGTATTTTGACGATCAATAGCTGCCTGGACAGCATTGTCAATCAGAGCCTTCAGTTGTGCGCCTGTCAAATGTACTGACGCATTGTCATAGTCATCTTCGTTTGTGTGGCTGTTTTCTCCATTGGGATCCGCCATTGTAACTTGAACCTGTTACAGAAGATAGCAAAATTTTAATTTAGGAGATTACTATATGATTGTCTTTTATGACAATTTGTCAACCATGGTACAGAGACCACATTTGGTTAACTTTTTATTTCATTAAATATTAGGATCTGAATATATCCTATTTTAACTATATAAATAGTATTGGCGGCATAAAGCCTAATCATGATGATGTTTTATAATATTAGCCGAGATTTCAGAGAATCAAGGGCTTAGAGAATTGAACCGTAGTTCTTTTATCTCTTTCTGACAGAGAGTCATAGACTACCACTGCCTTTTGTCTTTATAAGACAATTATTATGGCCCATAGGCACTACACCTCTAATGGATGTCTTAATATGGTTGGCCCGTAGGCACTACATCACTAATGGATGTTTTAATAATATTGGCCCGTAGGCACTACATCACTAATGGATGTTTTAATAATACTGGCCCGTAGGCACTGCATCACTAATGGATGTCTTTATAATATTGATCACCTTTATTGGTGATTTAACCCGCGATTTATAAATCATTTAGTTGGGTTTTGAAATCCTTAAAGGATTATTGTATAAGAATGACGTGCGTGATTTTAACGGATCACATCTGCCATGAATGTTAACATACGTACAGAGGTTAAAAGGGAATCTAGAATCTTTTCAATTAGGTCGTACCATCTTGACTAGATCTTAAAAGATCCCAAGCTAGGTTTCACCTTTTAAGATTCTTTATTTAGGCAGATCATTATAAAAGGAATGGTTTGATTTATTTTATATATATTAAAATAAAACTCATAACATACATTCCAAAATTTCGAATACAATTACATATTGCCCTAAACGGGTCTTTTAAATAGTACATACCTCCATAGAGGTTTTAAAATAAGTGACAAGTCCACGCAGGGACTAATACAGGATAGGTGTCCATGCAAGGACTAAAGATAAGTCCACGTAGGGACTGAAATACGATAAGTCGTCCACACAGGGACTTATTTCAAAGTAGAAATTACATTAGTACAACTATTAAGGGCTAGTGGTCACGTTTCTTCTTTTTGTCCTTTAGTAGGTTCGCCAAGCCTTTGAGAAATCCCCGGTGGCTTTTCTTCTCTTCCTCGAACTCTCTCTCCACACGATCTAGTCGATGGAGTATTTCTTCCTGTTCAGGAGGAGAGAATCGTGGTTGTGGCGCTTGATGCGGAACTGGAGGTCTGGGAGGTATTGGATACCCATGAGCTGAGTAGTCCGGTGGTCCCATGTTTCCATGTGCTCCGTCAGGGTAGCGCGCATTATATCTTGCCGATACCACATATGGGTCGCGCTCATAGCCGTAGTTGTATTGGGCTTGTGATGGTTCGAACGGGTTGTAAGCCGTTGGACCTGTATAAGCAGGTATGGGTTGGTCATACCCAAATGGTGGCGAATTTCGTGCAGCTGGTGCGGAGTTCGCCTCCTGCATAGGACTTGAAGGTCCTTCTTCTTGTAGCGGCGGATAGTGGCTACTACTAGAATGTCGAGGAGTGCTGAAGTGGATACCCCCTCCTCCTCGTGTAGACATACGAGCATTGGTTCTCCTACGCCTCGGCGGATCAGGTATTACTGGTTGTGCCGGTGGCGGAGGTGGTGGCGTAACTGCCTCAAAGCGTGAATCCTCAGAGGGATCCTGTGGATGTCTCGGTTGTTGAGATGTCTGTTGAGGTGGTGTGTAGTACCACTCATGTCGGTCAAACATCGCTTGGAAACTGTCAGGTCCTTGATAGGGCGTTCCATGGAAGGATGACCATCAGAAACTTCTATCGGATGCGTGGGCGTACCACGAGCTGGTTCAGTTGGATCCTCATCCTCCTCCATGGGATCTTCAGAAAAGTGGTCTTGTGGCCCTAGTGGAACAAAACCTGAAGGTTCCTGTATGTAGTCAGCCGGATTAAACTGACCTATGTAGTACGGAGTAGGGTCGTCGTAATTTCGGTGCGAAACCGAACGTTGTAGAGGTATGAAGGAAGGTTGTGGGTTGTTGGGATTATTTTCTGAATCTGGCCCAAAGGAGTGCCGGTAGGATGGCGTCGAGCTGTGCGAAGTGGAATGCCTCGCTGGTTCGTAAAGATCTCTTCGTCGTTGTGGCTCTTCGCTCCTTGTCATCGAAGGATGTCTTGTACCAGATGGTCCAGCTTCTTGATCGTGAAACAATTGATTTTTCAATTTAAAAAAACAAAATATATAAAAATCTTCACCGTAAATTACGGTGGGACCGTAATTTACGGTGGCACCTGAGTTCAAGCTTTTCTACCGTAAAACAGTGGGCCACCACCGTAAATAAATCATCTCCACCGTAAATTACGGTGGGACCGTAAATTACGGTGGACCCTGGGTTCAGCCTTTCCATTTTGTCGTAATTTGACACGAAATCTTCCGTATCTTTCAAACCGCTTATCCGTTTGACCTACCGTTTCTTCCTACATGTTTGTAATTTGATTCTCCATCATATGGAGTTAAAATCCAACATCTGACTTGATAAAATTCAAGACTTTTAAGTCTTCGGCTTATTACTCTTTTACCAAAATTTGACCCGTTCGTGATTTTATCAAACATACAAGTTTGTTTGACCCTTATTTCTCATAAACCTATTAAATTCAAAGATGTCTAACATATTGGGTTTCAAATTATAGAGAATTATATACATTCTTTAACCCATTTTCACCCATATGCTTATTTTGACCCGTTTGAGGTATTCAAGTTTCACACCCCCGATTTCCACGTGTCTCACCGGTGGGCCCGGTGGGGATTACCGTGACGATGTTGGCAACAATATAGTCAAACCACACAATTATATAATGCACAGCGGAAGCATAAGATAAATATATAAATTTCAACCTCTGATCGTAATATCAAAATGTATTACATGGGTTGAATATATCCACAGTGGATCGTAAATAATGATAAAGTATTGTTCCTTCAGATACTGCAATCAAGCTTGCGAGGCTTATCCCGACGCTAGGGAGCTAATACCAGCCAATTACGTTTAGGTACCTGCACTTAATCTTTTTGGGGAAAATACGTCAGTTTACACTGGTAAATACATTCAACTGACACATTTGAAAATGTTTATTTAAAATTGATTTGAATGCACAAGGCACAAACTCTTTTTATAACTTGGGAAAATTCATAATGATCTTGTGAACGTTTTACATGTTCTTTTATGCGTTCAGTAGCCCGGGTTCGTGCCGGGTTAAAGATTTATAGACACACCACGTTTGCGTAAAACCGTAGTACAAAAACCAACGGCTACGTCTTTTAATTTTAATATCGACACTTATAACCGGGTGTACGCCTACACCGGGATGTCGCTGGTCGTGGCCATTTCGTAAAATGATGCCAAGGATATCCGGGACAACGGTCATTAAACCCCCCAAAGGCTTATAAGCAACAAAACTGTTTAAATGAGCGATCATATTTAATCAATTAACCACCTAAGCGATGGAATTATATAATGCTCAATCAAGCGGTATTAATATACCGTAACCAAGCCCATATAGGGGAAATAAGTTAAAGTATTTACCTTTACAAGTATAAATCCTTAATTTAGATCAAGTCACCGATAGCTTTTACTGGGGCTCCTAATCTGGAACGAAGGTTTTAATTAACCTCTTAGAATCCTAACGGTCCTTGTATTAGCCGTAGCTTAAACGGTTGATTCCGATATATAGATAGGGTTAATTCGCACGAAAAGGAGAAAACCGAGAATGGAGTATGATTTGGACCCAACAAGTTCAGTGACTTGTTTTATATGGGTTTATAGTTCATACTCTGGATTTTGGGGTTCAAATTAATTTAATTTGACCCATATCGGCTATTGCACGAAAACTAGTTCCATGAGCCGTACCGTGTGCGCAAATAGGCGAAACGGTTTAACCATAAGAGTCGTACGCTTATTTCCTAAGTCAAATATGCCCTTATAAAGTATTTTGGTATCAGTAGGATACCTTCCGTGACGCCGTACGAGTTAAGTTAATATTATGCCCCGAAGGGGCCTTTTCGGTCATTTTAAAGACTTTAAAAGGGCTTTTCGAGTTCTACAGGAAATCTGAGTTTCCCGAACAGCTTATAAAGCTTAAAATACTTTATTTATTATTTAAAACCAGTAGCAACTGGAATCGGGTCAAAAGACCTTGTAGAACTCCCGTTTTGGCCAAAAAGGGCATATTCGGTATTTACCGAACCGTAGCCATAACCGCAGGTTATGAGCAAGGTAAAAATTATTAAAAAATCTTTAAAATTCCCAAAATATTATTTTACCACAGCGGTTAAAGGTTTTGGTGACGAAAACTTGGGTTAGATGGGCGTTATGCTAATTGCGCCGTTAATTACAAAACTTTCTTAAAAGTGCGCCTTTTAGCATAACTCTCATTCTAGGCCTCGGATTGACGTGAAACTTTAAGGACATGCTTGTAATTTAACAAGCAAGGTTTTGGTCCGTTCACGTGTCCGAAATACTCGTTTTAATTTTAAAAGGCCGTTACGGTCAACTTTTAGGCGAATGACGGAAATACGTAAAAGACTCGGATAACTCATGAACCGACCACAGAGGCGTATACCAACATGTGACCTGGTCCTAAGAGAGTCCTAAGGTATATTTATATCTCACTAAAACGGGTCAGAACTGAAGTCAAAGCAAAAGTCAAACTTATGCGACTTTCGGCTCCGAACCGGTTCAATATAGTAAATGATCGATTCAAACGAGCGCAAACAGGTTTATATACTTATTATCATGTTTTATGATTGTCAAAACAGGTTCCATAACATATACATTACAGATTATGCATAAATCGCTAAAATAGCTTTCTGTTGACTTTTTACCGCACGTTTGACTCGACATTGACATAGTTAGAGTGGTGATCAGGGGAACCATTTTAGAGGTTTATTACCCACGTAATACCAACTCATAACCACTTTTGATTCGTCATAAGACTGAACCATTATTGAGTTATTGTAAAGTCAAACCGTAGTTACGACGGTTTGGTTTTTAGCTAAAAAACTAAGCCATAAACTGAACAATGGATGATCAAGGTAAACTTACAAGAAGTTAGAACTTGAATATGGAGCAGAGAAAAGGACTTGAGAGCTTCTTGAAATGATCAGAAGTGTGTGTTTTGATGTTGTGAAGGTTATGTTGCATACTAGTGCTATTTATAGCAAATGTCATGCCTCTATGATCATTACCAACTACCACAAGAGTCCAGAGGTGATGGGTAGGTGTCCCAGAGGTGTATGGGTCGAGTAGGGGGCACCATGCCTCATTTATTGGAGGTTTGATCGTTCACAATGCTCAAAAGTCAAGAAAACACAAAGTTTCTGCATCTGGGCGTCCATGCGGCCCGCATGGAGGTTCATGCGTTTACAATGCGGGCCGCCTTGGGATTTAAAGATCAGACGTATAGTTGAGGAGGCTCGCGGCCCGCCTCAACTTAAACCCAATATGCAATGCGGGCCGCGTAGGGTTTAAGATTTCAGAAATTTTAAATCTTTTGCAATGATTGCAGAATCCGGCCATTTAATAACGAAATCTTTCGTAATGATTTACCTGACCTTTTCGGGTTTGAAGGGGTAACTTTGCGGTTTGGCCCTCGGTTATTTACCGATAGGGGCCTCGTGTTATTTACCCGCATATAAAGTCCTTGGTTTATTTATTAATTATATTGGAAAGCCTTAACTTTCACTGTTGACGCTTTTAACCCTTCTTTTACGAATTCGATCGTAACTTCTCGTTCATATCGAAACTTCGCGAAATTCATATATATTATTTTAGTGAGTGTTATAATACCGTTACAAAGTCTTTGGAACTTTAAAGGGTCACTCAGAGGTATTATTAAACATGTTGACACAGTTAACCCCTGTAGTTTGTAATCTCTCACTTTCTTCCGCGTTTTGGTTTTTGTACGATCTATAATTTATTCGTTTTGAAGGTTTAAGCATTATTTAGGGATACTATACAGTATATTTACCCTTGTTGACATTTTATAACCCTCGAATTTATATACTTTCAAGGTTTGTCAAAATTAGTCCTTTATTTATTATAGATGCCACGTGTAAACAAATGACACGTGTTAACACATCATTGGACACAAAAATTCGAGGTGTTACAGTCATGTTAAAGATATTGAACCCCATGATTTGGTTAAGCAAAACTGCACGATATACACTTGCGATCAGACTTTGACTGATAAGCGGTCCAGATCAGCGGTTTCACACTTAGTCCAAATAAGCGATTCAGAAAAGGTGTTCAAATAAGCGATCCAAATAAGCGACCACCAAAATGTCCGAATAAGCGTTCAGTATCGGTCCAGATAAGCGGTCAAGAAGTTGTTCCGGATGAGCGGTTCAAGAGCATCGACGAATGAGCGGTCCTTAATACGTACGATATAAGCGGTTCAGGATTGGTCCAATAAGCGATCCGGAAGTTAATTTCCGAAGAGCGATTCAACTTCGGACGATGATTTGACCCACTAATTCTTTGAATTTTGATTTGAAACTTTTCCAGGGTTTGTCACGGTACTTTTTGCACAATCTGTGAGAATTTGAACGAATTCTGACCGTGAAATCTTCCCGAATCAGAAAAAGAAGTTGTAGAAGTAAGAAAAAGTGATGAAAACCGGCTAATTTCTGCAGAGAACCTCCTCCTGAGCTCTGATACCAATTTTAGGATCGTGTGATGACCCGAACGAGTCGTTCAGAGGCTTTCTCCTTGGTTTCAGGTGCGGAATAACAAGAAACTAAGGTAGAAACAGCAGGCAAATCACTTTAACTACTTGTTTTACTGATTTCAAACGTTTACAGCTCTAATCTCGCACCGGCAGAACTTCGGCACGATTTCTACACAATGTTCTAACTAAGATCGCCTTTAGGGTATTTTAGAGGTCTGGGACCGCTTATTGGACAGGCCCAATAAGCGGCCCATATAAGATGTCTATAAGCGGTCCATTAAGATTTGCTGTTCGAGCGTCCAAGCTTGATACCACTCGAGCGGTTCAACCTCTTTAACCTAATGAGCGGTCTAGCCCAATAAATGACCACTAAATCGATCCAACTATCTAATATGACTCTAAAAGCGGCCCAACTTCTAAAACCTATACATTTCACTATTTCTCGTATTCGAGCCCAGATCTAACGTTCTAAGACAATGACTCGATACAAGACGAATCAGCAGATGTAGTGCACCAACAGTGTTAAGGAAGCTTGGTGCTCTTCAATCTTGAAGCCTCTCCCGATTGCTTTTATCCTCCACATTTGTCAACTCCATCATTCTTGGTTCTTCCCTAGCCTTGTGCTAGTAGTAAGGCCCTTATGATCTCTTGTTACTTCATATATTGTTGGTTTAAAAGAATGATATATATTGATAATCATGATGAACACTAAGGAACATAATCATAAATCTCTAACATAAGCTTATTAACTATGAAATCATGTGATTTGTGTTTATTTGCTTCTTGATGATTGATGATTTGTTGTGTTAGTGATGTTAGACATTCATAAGGAACCTACTAGATTGTGTAAACACATGATCTAGTAAGTTAAGGTGGTGATCTTGTGAAAGACCAAGATCAATCTGCTTTATGTTTACATGAACTTGAAAAATGAACATGATTTTATGAATTATGGAACATGTAATAATGTACTAGACATAACTTGAATGATTTCAAAGATATTTTTCCAAAGAAACCAAGTTAAACCACAAGATTTACAAGAACATTGTTTTTAAAGAAACTAATCATGTTTCTAGTGATGAAACAAGTATAAGATACATTGGTTTACAAGAAAAATTCAAGACAATGATTTTTGGAAAAATCATCTAACAAGTTGTAAACACTTAAAATCTTTCAAGAATGAGATTTTTAAAGAAATAAACACACTTTAAAGGGTAACTAAACCTACTAAAACGCACTACCAACTTACTACAAGCTTTTATGAAAGTTCAAGTTCATGATTATTATGTAGATAGCAATATTTTGACACTTGGTAAGGTAGGTTGTTTAGGGTTGATTATTGATTGATGTGATGATTTTGAAAAGAAAATGATATGCTTGATAAGCAGGCGACACCTCCGTTTTTTAGGGAAACTATGGCAAAATTTTCTAAAAATATTAAACCCTTAGAAAATATTTTCTAAACGAATATTTACAAGTGTGTTTTAACTATGGGTTTCAACATAAACCTTGCCATAATTTTATTACAAGAATACAAGTATTGGAGGTTGGTTTTTTATAAATAAAAATGGATAAAATATGTATTAGAATATATATTTACATTAAAGACACAGTGTGTGATTATTTGTATACTTTGTGTATTAGTTATATTATTTTAGGATTAAAGTAATATAACTTTAACAAAATACCAAGAATTTACAATCCAAAATAATACCAAAAATCACAAGGAATAAATATATGAGTTACAACTTAATACTGTGAAACCGAACGCAAAAACATAACTTACAAATATTCCTGAAAATACATTATAAATATATTTTTGGTAAATATTATTTTGGATACAAGAAATGAAAATATGATTTTTTGTAAATATTACCAAAGTGTATCATATTTCGACAAGAAGAAAATATATTATTTTTGGAAGTTAGAATATATTTCTTAGTATATTTAGAAGATATATGATTTTTGAAAAAAAAAATATATTTTCTTGAAAATACATTATTTTTGGACAAAATGAGTTTAAATATATATTTTCTAAGTTTAGACTTGAAAAATATATTATTTTGGAGCTACAAATACGAGAATGTGAATATACATGTATGAGATACCCCCATCCTTGGGAAGGAAATACGAAAATAAATACTTAAAAAATATTATTACAAAAATATGGTCTAACAATTATTCCAAAATTAAATATAATTTAAAGTTAAAATAATTATTATTTTAACAAGTAATTATAACTTGGAATAATTATTAGAGACATAAAAGAAACGTAACTCAAAACGTACATACTAAGGCAAGGCACGGCCCGTTCGATCTAATGGACCCTAGTACATCGTAGGGAGTCGTGTTTGCTGAGGAGATTTGAGTTGCGAGATCAGAAGACGCAAAACTATGAGTTCATGTCCCCCTTTTCTTTAAACTATTTTGTTTATTTACTTCGGGGTGAAATACATGTTACAAAAGGATTACATACGAATCAATTGGTATGGTTAGCCTAGGAAAAACCATAGATCATGTGAATGGGTAGGCGGATACTTGAGACCATTAATCCTCATATACGGACCGAGGGACATGAGTGATAGAATCTATTTGGGTGTAGCGAGCCCACACCCATGAAGGACCAAGGTAGCCCATTTGGGTGACTATGTCTTCCAGCCGGGAAGCCCGGTACAAATTTGCTAGGTTTGAGTCTCTTCCTACACCGTCACACATATTAGTGGCCTTGCAAACCATTTGGTATCTTTTTCTTGCCTGCTTTCATACCGGGATTTATATACACTGTGTACAAAGGTTTTATACATACTATTACAAACACATGAAACTTGCTCAACCTTTGTTGATGTTTTCAAATTACATGTATTTCAGGGAACTAAGTGGATCTGGCGGGTGTTGCATGTTTTCAAGCTGGTCATGAATAAAAGATGTCATCCGTGGTCGTAGGGTTTAGGAGATGTATGTTATTCCTGGATGGGATACATGTTTCTAAACCCGGTTTTATTTAATGTCTTTTGTTAAGTCTTCATGAACTCCTTTAAACATGTTGTGGTTGTTAATTTGAATTTGGTGTCGATGTCTCAAACAAGTATGTTATGTATTTTCAACTTAATTAATGGATGAACATCTTATGTTTCTATCATATAGCGTTGTTATATGAATGCTATGGTATTAAGAAAGTCACACCAATAATCACGCTTCCGCAAAAGTCAGGGTGTGATATGTAACACCCCGTGTTACGGAAGTCAAAGTCAAAGTCAAGATTGAAGTCAAAGGAAGAAAAGATTGCTAATTGCGATCTGTCACTCCATGCTTAGTTACTGATTTGACCTTCTTTGACTTGTAAACGAATCTTTTATTTATTGCTTTAGTTGTATTATGTGGAGTATCTATTAATAATCGAGATTTAACCGATGTTTATTGCATGTTTTATCACTTTATCGCTAATCGCATCGCTATCACACTCGCCACCTTTGATTGGTAGATTCTGAACTTATGCATGTTTACTTTATGTTTGTGGGACTAATTGAAACGCAATCGCAACTCTCTCGCAACGCAATTTATCGCAAACGCTAAACGCAAGTTATTTATAGATTGTATGTTAGATATAGTATTTGTGTGTTTGTTACTCTATCGCATCGCATAATCGATACTCACTTAAACGCATCGCAAATACTCAACACGTGAAACGAAATGCCGAATCACAACTTGTCGGAGCCACTCGATCGAGTGACCACTCGATTGAATGGCCATCCAATCGGATTTCCATCGATCGGATTACCATCCGATCGAGGTGCTATCCGATCGAGGTGCCATCCTATTCGACACTTATGCCACCTTTCCCTTTTTGGCAACCTATAAATACCCCTCATGCGTATTGTACAGCTTCCTCATTCGACCAGCAGCGTTCCAAGCCTTCTTTCTCTTGATTTCTCCACAATTCTTGTAAGTTTTCAACCTAAACCTTGTACTTCTATGATCTACACACACTTCTTCATCATCTTCTCCTTTGAATCTCAACTTTTAACTGTGAAAATCAGTGGATTTGAGGTGTTCTAGCGTGTTTCATCCTGGAGTTCTTATGAACTTCAAGTTTTGACCTCTTCCACCAAGGAATAAACTCAGATCTGAAGGATTTCCACATTGATTTCACAATGATTTTGCTTAGATCTAAACATTATCAAAGAATAAAGATTGAGAGAAGCTTTTTTCTAACTTTCTTTCAACTCTTTTACACTCAATGCACTTTGAACCAATAGAATCGGACTCGTTCTGTCTTCTCCTCATTTCTTAGTGAAGCATCGGTTTGAGATCGGATACCTATCAATGAGACAACCCGCTTCGGGGATAAACGACAACCGCCAAGGAACAGTCAACTAATCGGATTAGGGTGATTCCTGTTCATCGAACGACTTGGGACTTGACAAAGTTCCGTTGTTTAGAACGTTGTCATACCGTCTCGAGCAAACTGCAAAAACTTTCAAAAATAATCAAGTTCAATACGATCGGGTTCGTTGGGACGGATTGTTGCTCGATTGGATAACCATACGATCGGATTGCCATCCCGACCCGAACTGCTATCCGATCGGATTGCACTTGGTCCACACTTAAACATTTTTCTTCCACTTGCAAAGCTCTGAACGTCGAACGGAAATTGTCGCTCGACGGATAGCAATCCGATCGAACGACCATCGATTATCTGACATTTGGAACTTCGACACTTAAACATTTTTCACAATTTTTCAAAGATCATCAGTAACTAACGGATTTCCATCCGATCGGATTGCCATCCGATCGGATTGCCAATCCGATCGGATTGCTATCCGATCGACTGACAATCCTGCTGTGAAACTTGTTCTCACTAAGTGTCCTGCCAAAACAGATCGCTATCCGATCGAACGACCGTTCGATCGATCGACCTGAAAGGTAGAGATACTTCTCTGTTTTCAAAATGCTACAACAAAAAACTTCAAAGTCATCATACACAAACACATCCTTACCAAACGAATGTCAATCCAATCGAATGACCATCCCCGATCAGATGACTATCCGAACAGATTGACATGCCGATCGAATGGTCAACGATCGGATTGCCACTCGACACTCAATCAATTTTCACCATTTATCGCGCCGCTCATTGTTTATGCTATCGTTAACTGTGCAGGGCTAATCTCTCAGCCCTTCAATCCAAGAGAGTGTTTACTTGTTAAACGCTATCTGTGAGTATACTCGAACCCTTTGCTTTACGCACTTTTGGGCTGTTACATACGTTACTTATTCTAAATCACAATCGACACACAACGCAAACACTATTTATACGCTGACCGTTATTGCATGCTACGTGTTATTCGATGAACTGCTTGTATGTTATGTTTACACGTGATGTTGCCTGACACCTTAGCAACGATAGTACTATAGTTTGGACTCAGCACCTGTCGTAGACAGAGGGTTGTTAAGGTTCTTTACTTCACGTGTCCAGTGGGGATATGTGTTGCGCATTCTACAACTCGCAGTCAAGTCTGTGCATATTTCTCTGTCGATAACCTACTTGCCTTCACTTTGTACATGTTACATGCTAGTTATGCGTAAACGATTTCGAACTCTACTATACTATTAAACTTGTATGCTCACTTTTACACTATGTGTATTGACCTTTATTTTAATGTGTGTGACAGGTGCCTAGGATGCTGTGATTTACCTGCTTTCGTGGAATCAAGTAGGATGGAGTCTAGAAACAAACAAAAACAATTTATTTATTTGAATCTGAGTTGTCGGAACATGTTATTTGCCTTTGAGATATCGCTGTATGTAATAACTATTTTTACTTGATGGGTTTGGTATGGGACATAATATTAACTATCCGGTAATTTAGTTGTTATGGAATTTCTCATGGACAATCTGTTTCGCTCAGTGCCATGCCCCGATGTTTTCGCCATCGGTTGGGGTGTGACATTGCCAAAGGAAACCTAACGGAAGAAGCAAAAGGGTTTAGGTCTGCTATTCTCTCTGAAGAAACTCCAACCTCTATCAAGGAAGCGTTGGAATCAAAGAATTGGAAAGAAGCAATGAAATCAGAGATGGATGCTCTAAAGAAAAATGAGACATGGGAAAAATGTGGCCTTCCACCTGGAAAAAAACCTGTGGGATGTCGTTGGGTGTTCACTATGAAATATAAGCTAGATGGGACGATTGACCGGTATAAAGCCCGATTGGTGGCTAAGGGGTATACTCAGACTTACGGGATTGATCATTCTGAAACCTTCTCTCCCGTTGCCAAAATCGACACAATCATAGTCCTTTTTTCAATAGCAGCAAATGAAAATTGGCCTCTTCATCAGTTTGACCTAAAAAACGCCTTCTTGCATGGAGAGCTAAAAGAAAAGGTGTATATGGAAGCTACTCCTGGATTCACAGAGAACTTTAAAGATGGTAAAGTATATCTTAAGAAGTCTGTCTATGGGTTGAAACAATCCCCTAGAGCATGGTTTGGGAGGTTCACTATGGCAATGGAAAAATATGGCTTCAAACAAAGTAATTATGATCATACTCTGTTTCTTAAGCGACGGGGTAAGCTGGTAACATGTCTGCTAAGTTGATGACATGATTATTACGGGAAATGACGAAGAGGAGATGAAGAAATTAAAAGAAAGTTTATTCACCGAATTTGAGATGAAAGACTTGGGCGGAAGTTAACAGACATTTCATTAAGGAAAATTTAGAGGCAAATATCATAGAATTATTTTTTGGCCGATCCGAAGACCAGCTAGCCAACATTTTAACAAAAGCCAGAAGTTGAAGAATCTTTGCAAACTGCTTGGAGAAGTTGAATATTGGTGATCACACCATTCAACTTGATAGTGAGTGTTAGAAAAGGAAAATATCACAAAGAAAATTATGAGTCAATTAACATCATTCCCATGTTTATCAAAAGATAGCCTCATTATCAGCTCATAGGTCCTCAAATTCAGTCATAGAAGTTATTGTTTTTCCTTTTTTAGTTTCCTTGTATAGTCTATAAATAAAGGTTTTTTCTTCTTTGTAAAACACAACACACATCAATAAAATGCAATCACCTCTTTTTATCATTGTTTTCGGGAATCTTTAGACTATATACATATACTTTTGGGTTGGTAGTAAAAGAAAGATGCACTCTTGTACTATATGCAAAAGTAATTGTAAAAGTTGAAAAGAATTATATTACCCACAAAGTATTTTTGCTTGATAATTAATAATAAACTATCAAACTTAATCCGGTACCAACTTTTGGCATTTTATGTACCAGGCTAGTGCTGGTTTTTACCTTCATGTACCGATAACGAACTCGTATTTTTGATACAAGTACTGGTTGACACCAAACTTATCAAACTTAAAAAGTAAAGAAAATAACAATTATTATAATATTAAAACAATAAAATTCATGTACCGATAATGAACATGTATTTTCGATACAAGTACTGGTTGATACCAAACTTATCAAACTTAAAAAGTAAAGAAAATAACAATTATATAATATTAAAACAATAAAAATTATTATATTATAATATACTAAAAGTACTGTCAATTGCATTGGTTTTTAATATATAGATAATTAATTAATTCATTTTAGCAATATTCCATATTTTTGAAAATTAATTTGCTCCATTTAAAAAAGCACTATATTCTGATTTATTATATTATTAGACAAAGTTTCTTTATTTTAATTATCACTCCTAAATCCAAACCCCACTATATTTATAGGTTCCTCGTCGAAGTGGAAGCATTTGTGGGATTGTGAGATGGAGAAAATGTTGAAATTGGGCCCAAAAGAAATGAAAGGTGAGATCTGGGATGAAAAGGGCTCTACTAATATTTTGGAAATCCTAACTTCACACCAACAAGATTCCATCAACTCCATTCAGTTTACATGTAATACAGACGGAGAAGTCTTTCTAGCTGAAACCCATGGTGAACCCACGGGTATGAAATTTAAAACTGTAAGCACAAACATCTCAAAAATTACTTTAGCTGTTTTTTTTTTTTTTTTTTTTTTTTTTTTTTTTTTTTTTTGTATTTTAAACCTAACACACACTACAAAACAAACAACTATACCACATACGGCCTAATCGGTTTGCTAAACCTATGCCATAACTCCCTTGGTTATAGTTTAACGACTAATTTCTTATTTCTTATATATTTTTCTTTTTGGGCATTCCGTCATGGGTGCCGGCTTTGATACTCCTTTGTTTAGTGGTGTGTTACAAAACACTAATTATTGCAAGAAACAAAAGAACAAGTCAATTATTATTTATCTTTTATCCACGGTTAAATATTTTTATACTTTTTTACATAAAGAAATATCAAACTAATTTCTTAATATGCTTTTAAATGTTTAATCGTCATGTCCTGCACA
Organism: Helianthus annuus; assembly: GCF_002127325.2. Lineage (NCBI taxonomy): Eukaryota > Viridiplantae > Streptophyta > Magnoliopsida > Asterales > Asteraceae > Helianthus > Helianthus annuus. The sequence goes on from NC_035436.2 coordinate 167,128,853, forward strand.
CGTATGTGTATGTTATATATAAAGGATCTTTTGTAACTGTGTGTGTTATATATCAAGGAACTTTTGTAACGTCCAATAGATTTCAAATACAAATAATTTTGTAACTATGAAGTTGGCACCTTCTAATTTATTTGAATAATTGTATTTTCTATCAACTTTAATTTTAGGTGGCATTTGATTATTCTAATAATGAGTACTTAACTTCGATAAGCGGCGAGTATGACAATGGTAGATTAGTGTCGATTGTATTTGGCACAAACAAAAAAAAGTACGGACCCTTTGGAAGAACCGGAAGCAAGTCGGATGAAACTTCATACGATGACTTCTGCTTTGAATTTGGACCAAGGAATTGTTTTGGAGGCTTTCATGGAAGCGTTTTTAATGGATGTGTGCATGCTATTGGAGTGTATGTCAAACAATATACGTCATACGCTGATGATGAGGATTCGATATACCACCTTCTACACTAAACCATATGACGTGCTGGTGATGGTAGTATGTACGTCTTAATTCTATATGTCTCTGTCCATGTTTGGTTATCTACATGTGTGAACTTTTAATCTTTAATGGTACTTGTTCTAATCAAACCATTTTGCTACCTGGTACCTATGTTTCCATGTCTTGAAAGACATTGTTATTGTTATTGTTATATTGTTATTGTTATTATTATTATTATTATTATTATTATTATTATTATTATTATTATTATTATTATTATTATTATTATTATTATATTATTACAACTTTTCATGGATTCTATACGTGTATGTTTTGTTCAATGTTATTGTTATTGTTATTGTTATTGTTATTATTATTATTGTTATTATTATATTATTGTTATTATTATTATTATTATTATTATTATTATTATTATTATAACTTTTCATGGATTCTATACGTGTATGTTTTGTTCAATGTCAAATACACAAGACTTCATTACATTGTTTTGTTTTGTGACGTTGGCTTTAGTTAACCGCCTTAACTGACATTCATAACTGTCTTCGTTCATTCAATTGATACAGTAGGTAGGAAATAATATCTTTCATATAACTCATGAGTTAATTGTAGGATACCGTTCATAAAATTAATATAAAATACTCTACAATAAATTACAATACAGAAACGAATGGAAATAAAATTACTGTACAATTATGTGATAAGATCTGGTAACCTTAATTCAAGCCTATTCAACATCTGAATAATGATCTTTTGAATTTGTTGAAATTGATCGAATCATTGAGTGGGAATCTAAGCTAAGCAATTCTTTTTGTGATTGATTATCTATTACGTCTCTTTGCTTTCTTATTTCTATAAAAATCATCTCAAAACTCGTCTTTTTGGATTTGACTAGATAATGATCAATTGCCGGTGTTAAGAGCCTTTGTATCCTTGGACAATATTTGGTATATTACCAACACTATATTACGTATAAATTGGGTGAAGGTGTCCAATGTATATCGAAGTGAGTGGAAGTAGAATTTCGTTTTTATAAATGTTTTGTAGTTAAAAATCTTTAGTTTTTCTACCTTTTATGATCACATAACCTACCGCATGCCAATTAAATTTTTGTCTTATCTTTTAACATCGTTGTGTATATCTTAGCTTTTAAGTAATATAATGGACTTCCTTTGATATAATTCTTTTTCAAACACCCATTGGCATATTAGGTGGTTGTGGGTATCCGCCATATGCTACGGATGAAACATTTTCAGGGGAGTGCTAGTTTCTTTTTTCATTAACACTCGTTTTTCGTATGTTGCATTACATAGTACATTGAAGGAAATGTACAATTCAAGTCTGAGGAGAGTTTTAATTATTTTGTTCTCCACCATCATTCACCCTATGCTAAAACTAACCCAGTCTTCATTAATTTTTTACACAAGAATAGAAAAATGGAAATAGTAAAAGAAAATGTTAAGAGATTAGGGTCGATAACCAAGTCTTCATTATTTTTTTACACACGAACAAACAAATATAGTAAAAAAAATGTTAAGAGATTAGGGCCGATAGCCTCTTATAATGTGTGCTCCCTTGAGGCCGCATGATTTTTGATAAATCATTGAATTTGTTTATAAAAAAGTTGGGATATCTAGGGCTTTTACAAGTTTAAAATTATATAGTTTTTCACAAATTTTACACTAGGGCTTTTACAAGTTTAAAATTATACAGTTTTTCACAAATTTTACGCTATTACCTACCCACTTAACCTATTTTGGTCCACTTATCTTTCTATTTTCATTTCTTCTGGGGCTATGAATACGTTTGTTTGAGGAAGTGTTATCATTTATACATGTTTTTATACATATTTATCCCATATTTGACATCTTTATGAACATTTTCACATGATTAGACACTTAATAGTTTACTTTATGAAATTTTGATGGTGTTTGGCGTATTGGTGATAGACAAGCTAAAAACAAAAGAAAAACTTAAATAGCGTTGAGCACGGCAGTACAAAACGATGCATGCTCATGCTCCAGAGAGATCTAAACTATATTGGTTAATTTTTTTTTTTTTCAGAGAGGAAAGGGTGGATAAAAGGAATTAGCCTTAAAACATTGATACTACAAGAGCATTTAAAGGTTTAAAAAAAATATGTACATGTTCAACGTATCAATTTGTATAACCGAATCACTTACAAAGATCTATTGCTCATTGCCTTGTGGTCTAGTGGGTATTGGTGATTGTCTTTCCCAAATGTGATATGAATTTAAATCTCTATAAGTGCAGATTAATTAGATGACATTTAGAAGTTATATAAAAAGGATTGCAATCCAAGAAATATAAGACCAACAAACTAATGAAACAAGTATATCGCTTATATCTTATCTCAAATTATGATAAAACAAAGTTAAGTATATTAATATAGTAATGTAAATTGGATGTCTAAAAATATTTTCCCTTATTGATGAAGAAGTTAAGTATATAAATGAGTTAATTACACAAATGGGTCCTGTGGTTTATACCTAATTTCGCCTTTGGGTACTAACTTTATTTTTTAACAGGTTTAGGTTCTATGGTTTCAATTTTGTAACACCTTTGGGTACTAACACCAAAATTAGTTAATTAATGACTAAAATACCCTTGCATTTTTTTAAGTTTATCAATGTAACACATTTGGGTATTAACACCTAATTTTATTTAAGTTTAAATCAATTTTACAAAATTTATTTATTTTTTTTATTTTCATCTTTTTATTATATCTCTTAATTAACATAAACTCTATTTATTTATTTTTATTTTCATATTTTTATTAAATTTCTTATTTAACATAAAATCTATTTGTTACACCAGTATTTTTTAAATAGATATTTTAAATAAAATCTACTAGCTATAAAATTTATGTAAATTAAATTTCTTACTCGTTTTAAATATTTTATGTAAATTAAATATCTTTCTAAAATAGTAAAATGTAAATGAACAAAAAAACAAGTTAAAAATGACTTATTTTTTTACATGAAAGATAGTTATTATTATTATTATTATTATTATTATTATTATTATTTATTATTATATTATTATTATTATCAATCATATATATCCAAAATTGAAAACGAGTAAGGTTTACATTATTTAAAACTAGTAAGAAATTTAATTTACATAAAACTATATAGTTAGTAGATTTTATTTAAAAAATCTATTTAAAAAAAATACTGGTGTAACAAGTAGATTTTATATTAAATAAGAAATTTAATAAAAATACGAAAATAAAAAAATAGACTTTATGTTAATTAAGAGATATAATAAAAAAGATGAAAATAAAAAAAATAAACAGATTTTGTAAAATTGATTTAAACTTAAATAAAATTAGGTGTTAGTACCCAAATGTGTTACATTGATAAACTTAAAAAATGCAAGGGTATTTTAGTCATTAATTAACTAATTTTGGTGTTAGTACCCAAAGGTGTTACAAAATTGAAACCATAGAACCTAAATCTGTTAAAAAATAAAGTTAGTACCCAAAGGCGAAATTATGTATAAACCACAGGACCCATTTGTGTAATTAACTCTATATAAATATAGTAACTATAGGCTTTCCCTCGCGCTATGCGGCGGGAATTCGGTTGGTATCAATTCGGTTCGTTCAGATACTGACACTCGCCATAATAACTGAAAGAGAAAACTAAAAAAATAAAGTCGTAATATGCCCAAAATGATATTGACACGTGTTTTACATCAACCAAAAACCATAAAACGAATACAGGTTCCAATATTACCTATATCGGTACCGATGTTGTTTGGTCGAATTCGGTTAGTTTCGTCAAGTATTGATACTCGATAAAAAATACATTTTTTTAATATTCTTACCAGCACCCATATAGTTTACAATACAAAAAATATGTTGGTTTGAATACAAACAAATAAATTACTATTTATCTTCAATTTTGGTTTGATTTAGTATGATAACGACACGATATCCATTTTCAATAAAATTTATACCACAATATTAGAAAAAATAAACGTACTTGCGGAGTTAGACTTCTAAAAAAACAGTTAACGTAGACAAGTTATTAAAAAACAAACGAAATGATGAAAATAACATATTATTATAAATGTCGGAAAATAATATTTAGAAAATTTTGATCAAAATTTAAAGAGAATACTTAAAAATTTATGATTACTTTCTATCGGCACTTCAAGTTAATATGTTGTTGGTGCATATTTTGTATGTTCGCCACTATGCGAATAGGTTAGATAGAGTGTGTGTTGAATATTATATAGATTAGTGTGAAAACGGACCGTATTTGTAATGATTGCACCCATTCGTAGGAATGGCACATTCATACGAAAGGGACATCAAGTCGCCCGAGTCACATTCGTACGAGAGAGCCCTCTCGTCCCAAGCACTTTCGCACGAATAGGCTTTGCCTATAAATAAGGGATAAGGGCTCCTCATTTGATAAGTTTTGGTTCCCAGAGGGGAAACACTGGCGAAATTTCTCCAGAATTTCGCCAGCTTGTAAAAGATGTAAAATCTTTCGGTATGAATGAAGCCAACATTCAACCTATGATTATTCTTTTTCTACTCCTTTTTATCAATAATATTCCAAGGAATCGGTTCTATCGGGGCCAAAACTCCGTCTAATCCCGTCGGATCCTAGAATCTCAATTGGTATCAGAGCTACGATACCGATTCAATCGATCTAACAGTTGATTTAATCAGCTATGCTCATAAATTTTGGATTTTTAGGGGGGTTTAGACGTAAAACATCAAATAAACATCAAATTGAAGGTCAATTCACGGATGGAATTTGAAATTGAAGACATCATTAGCTTTGTAATTGATTTTAGCACATATCTATGAAATTTCGTCATGAAATTCGCAGAAATAAAGATTCTGGATCGAAAAATGTCATTGGGAATGTTCGTGAGATTGGATTAGTCACTTCTGTACGAAAGTGCTCTCCCATTCGTGCGAAGTGGCAGCTCTCCCATTCATACGAAGTGGCCTCTCGGACGAGAAGAGATTCCCATTCGTTCAAAATGACACTCGTTCCAAAATCAGTCCATTCGCACGAATGGACCTACCTCATTTGCACGAATGAGCAAATGCCTAAAAAAGAGGTATTTTTTATCGCAATGATGAGATGAGTCTCCAGAAAAAATTTAGTGATTGAATTTTTTTTTATTTTTAACGACCAAGATGGGTTGTTCGGGAACATCGTCCGGAGCTTCAGAGAACAGATTTGATGATGTGATCACAGATTTTGGAAAATAGTGGGGTAGTCATGATAAGGGTGCAGAATGATTATCATCTTGGTTATCTGACTACTAATGGGCCTTAACGAAAAATCCGCATTGATGAAAAACTGACTTCTAGAGGCCAAAATGACACATTTTCGGCGTATTCGAGTTTTTCAGAGATAAGAGAGGACTAAATTGCTCAATTTGAGGGGGAATTCAGTGATATGACATCAGAATTTGCAAAATTAAGGTGGAATAAAAATTTCCTAGAATATATTAAAATTTCGACATTTTGAAATTCATGACAATGCACAGTATTCGGGTGGTTCCGACTTCAGATTGTCCGGGATGCATAGGATCTGGATTCATGAATTCATGATCATAGGAAGTTCAGACTCTAAAGATCAGGGTCATATTGACATCTTAGGGTTTGAGTCCCAGGTCTTCGTCAAGCCGGTCGGCAGGATTAGCGTCAAGATATGCAACTGTATTGTGGATACTTATAAGATATCATAGCCCTGTGATAGTCTAAAGTTTCAGAATGGTTAATCTTTGAGCAGATGAATTGTTTTTCGGACTAACCGCAGGGGAATAATGATGGTTGTTGATTAAGTTGCTCCCGGAACTAGCGGAGAAGACTATACATCTGTTTTCGTGACTGAAGAGGAAGAATGTGAATCTGATCGTGGATGAATGTCTTTGAGATCTGAATGCATTACCATATGATTTGTTATCCGATGAAGATTTGCTGAGTGTGGAGATCATCGTTTACACTGATCATCATTCAGAAGGGTGCTTAAAGAAGATTACGAAAAACGGAATTCCAGATTTTCGTTAGTAATCACAGATTTGAAGTTAACCAGTGTGGTATTCGAAGTTTCGATCAATTGTCGGTTGGGTTTTTGAATATTAGAGGATCGAGCAGGCGGAATGCGCGATGGTGCTAAAATGGTAAATTAAAAACCAAACGCGGAGGTGGTTAAAGCCGAAACAGAGAAGCTGCATTGATTAATTTCAAGTTGATGATTAATCATAAAGATTGCATTACAGCAAATCAGAGTAGGGGTGGTGCACTATGCAAACAAAGACCTGAAAATTCATTTCAAGGGGAATTTGTGCATAACAAAGATGATGTAAGCCCCGATCATCAATTCAAGGGTGAATCAATTGAAGTTTCAAGATGCCTGACTGAAATTGTAGAATATTCAAAACACGGCTCTAGGTTTTCAAAGATCAAGATTCGACAGTGACGGCCAAAGGGGAATCTGTTGGCGCATATTTATATGTTCGCCACTGTGCGAATAGGTTAGATATAGCATGTGTTGAATATTGTATAGACTAGTGTGAAAACAAGGCGGATTTGTAATGTTGTACCCATTCGTACGATGGCACATTCGAAAGAAAGGGACCTCAAGTCGCCCGAGTCACATGCGTACGAGAGAGCCCTTCTCCTACGAACTTTCGCATGAATAGGCTTTTCCTATAAATAGGGGATGAGGGCTCCTCATGTGATAAGGTTTGGTTCCCAGAGGGAAACGCTTGCAAAATTTCTCCAGAATTTCGCCAGCTTGTAAAAGATGTAAATCTTTTCGTATGAATGAAGCAAGCATTCAACCTATGATTATTCTGTTTCTACTCCTTTCTTATCAATAATATTCGAACCTATGATTATTCTGATTCTACTCCTTTCTTATCAATAATATTCTACCGAATCGGTTCTATCGGGGCTAAAACTCCGTCTATTCCCGCCGGATCCTGGAATCTCATATGTAAAAATAAATAAATATGTATGTATATATATATATATATATTAAAAGTGTTAGAAAATAATATTTAGAAAATTCAGATCGAAATTTAAAAACGAATATTTAAAATTTTGATTACTATTCATCGGCACTTCAAATTAACGTGTGGAGTTAGATTTCTAAAAAAAGATTAACATAGACAAGTGAACTGATGAAAATAACATATTATTAAAAATGTTAGAAAATAATATTTAGATATTTCAGATCAAAATTTAAAGAGAATACTTAAAATTTATGATTACTATTTATTGGCACTTCAAGTTAATATGTAAATAAATAAATACGTATATATAATATTAAAAGTCTAAGAAAATGATATTTAGAAAATTCAGATCAATATTAAAAATTTATGATTACTATTTATCGGCACTTAAAATTATATGTATATGTATATATATATAAGGTAAATGTAAATTAGATGTGTAAAATTAAGTATATACATATGCATTTTCTTTTTCTTTATTCTTTTTTATAAAGTTTATAAAAGCACTACAAGATAGGATTCTCTATTGAGATCCGACAAAGAAGGGTGATTGTCCTTGTCTTTATATATTTTATATCTATGTGTTACCTACGTACCTAATTTTTCTTCTTTTTAAAAGTAAAGGCATGTTGTTGCTTTTTTAAATATAACATTTTTTCACCGGTTAGTTAGAATAAGTGAAGAACAGAATCAAAGTTAATACACACTAATTGTGCTTTGCATTTTATGTTTTCAGATTTCAATAATTGTCTTAAATTAAAAGTCATTTATAAACCCGAAACAACCGACGATCGTAACCACGATCGACTCCTCATCCATTAGTCATATGGTTGTGGCCACCAATGAGTGATCCAGTTAGTTTAGTTTTCTGGAAGTGTTTATAACAGATTTGTGCTATTAGAGTTTATGTCGAACTTTAGTTTTCAAATCGACCCTCCCACCGATGTACGAACTAACACCAATGAGCTCAGGCTGAGGGGGAGAAAGTGTTCATGCATACGTTGAATCTTTTGTAATCAAATATTCAACACAAAGTATTTATGATGAAAGCGTTTCTTTCCTTGTTTATGTTATAAGTTTTTACTTCATTTCCGCTACAATTATTCATCTGATTATCTCCTTCATCTTTACATTTCTTATAAAACAACACAAACAAGTAAACTCAAATCCTAACAATCGGTATCAGAGCATAGGTCAGTCAAATTCGATTTAACAATCAATTTGACATAAAAGAGCAAATTCATTGATACTATGTTGTTCATATTTGTTGAAAAACATAGTACAAGTGTAATCACGTTCAACGTTGATTATTCAAAATTCTATAAAACAACAAAATGTCTTCACAATCACAAGATCCAACAACAACGGCACACTTTACAAGCTACCTATGCTTGTCAGATCTGAATACAATATCTGGCAACGTAGGATGGGCCATGTGTTTAGCACAACAAAACACCGGTTGCTGGAAGTCTGTCATCTTTGGACATCATGTTCCAATGATGCTAAGTGCAGAAGATCCCAAGGTCCAAGTACCTAAAAGCCTTGAAAATTACTCTGAGCAGGGTTTTCAAAGATTGATTTAGATGCTAAGGCATTCAGTATAGTGGCCACAACACTACCCAATGACATATATGCTGGCCTGTTACACTATAACAGTTCTAAAGAGCTATGGGATGCACTCAAAGAGCACTTTGGTGGGACAAAAGAGGTTATTGAAAACAACAGAGAGGTTTTAAACCAACAATATGAAACATTCTGTCATGTTAAGGGAGAGTCATTGACCCAGCAGTTTGAAAGGTTTAGTTGTCTAATTAGTGAGCTAAAACTGGTTAATGTTGAATATGCTAAATCCACTTTAAATATTAGGTTTCTTAGATCATTACGAGAAAAGTGGGACATTATAGCCTTTGTGACCAGAAATTCTGTGGGGTTCAAGGATTTAAGTCTGACCCGACTTCATGGTAGGCTTCTCAAATATGAAAGAGAGCTTAACCAGAAAAAGAAGTTGCAGGAATCTGGAAAAGTTGCTGATGATTACACCTTTGGTAACACAACACTTTTGGGTCAAGAAGAGTCATCTGGTGGTAGTAAGGACCAAAGTTATGATCATTATATTGACATAACTGCAGGTGGAGCCTTCAACTCTGAGCCTTACTCACCCAATTATGCTTTCATATCTAATGGTGAAAACTAGATCTCTGATAACTTATTCTTCGAACTGAATGACCTTCAACGTTTTGATCCCACTGATTTGGAAGAAATGGACATTTTGCATCAGCTTTCCTTGTTGAGTGTTAGAACAAGCAAGTTTTACAAAAGAACTTGTAGGACGTTTCTAGGATTGCATGGGAATTTGAAGGTGGGTTTGGATAAGTCAAAAATCAAGTGCTACAAGTGTAATTGGCTTGGTCATTTTGCTAGGGAATGTAGGAGTCAAAACAGTGGACCAATCATCACTCACCCTATTCCAAGACCTGAAAACACTCAAAGCACTATGCACTATTCCCAATATACCCCTGCTCCTCATATGCAAAACACTGCCCATTTTGCACATCCTGTAAACATTGTTCCTGTGTAGTACGTCCAAACCACTGTTCCACAGATTCAGTATGTTCAAGCCCCTGTATCTCAGGTTCAAGTGCAACCTACACCACAACAAGCTACCCAAACATTTACACCAGCAGAGGCCAGTCAACAGAGTTTCTTTACACAGGGCTTTGTTGATTGGAGTAGTATGCCTGAGGACTTAACTGATGAATATTTTGCTCTAATTGTTAATCCTGATGTTTCTCCTGATGAATTTTGTTTCATGGTATTAGAGTCAATACCAGAAGGGCAGGAATCTGAGGAAGTGGAGTCTAGATCTGGAGTGGTGGAAGATATTGCTGAAACAGTGGTTATAGCAGATATTGTTGGTGAACAGATGTTAGAAGAGAAGAAAGCTGAACCTCTGTTGGAACCTCTTGCTGATCCATGGGATGCTAGTGTTTATGAGAATGAATGTAACTGTGCCATGATGGCTGTTGCTAAGGTATCACCTCAGATCTTAAAAGATTTGTGTTCAAAGAAATGCATTATTGCTTTTGCTAACATAAAAGAGTTGAATGATAATCCAAGAGACAAAATCTTAAAAGATGAAGTGCAATTTGAGAAAACTTTTAAAGAGTTGAAAAACAAATTGTTTGACAAAGAAAATGAAATCAGTAGTCTGAAACATGAACATAACACTAAAGACCAACTCCAAACTATAGTAGAAAAATACCAAGTTTGCAAAAAGGAGCTTGAATCCACCCAAATCACTTGTGAAAAATGGGTGGAGTCTTGTAAAGGTTATGAACTGATGTTAGAAAAGCAGATCAAGAGCAATGTGAAGTTTTGCATTGGCTTCATAAAAACATGACCAAACTACTGAAAATACTATTGAAATTGAATCTGGCTTAGTTGAAATAATCCCAAAAAACATGGCTGGTAAAGAGATAAAAGTCACTGATAAAAATGGAAACAAAATCATTTTAGAAAAACCAGAAGGATCATTGAAACACCCCGACCGCGTAAAACAACAAACCTGGCGGAAACATCGGGGAGTCATGTCGCAGAACTATTGTTTCACAACACATGGTGTTTAAAGTTTTTGTATTATTAGGTTAATTGTTTACATTGTCTTGGAATTAGAAACAAACAAGCAGTACAATTGCCTTTCATATTTTATAATCTCTAAGGCCCGCGTCCATCCTATGTGAAGGATGATCATAACATTAAACAACAGCTCCTGAAACATATGTGAAAAGAGAGTCAACATAAAAAGCTGGCAAGTACATAGGTTTTGTGAGTGTGTCAAATTCATGGCTTGTACACATATTGCAATACCTCGTACGACTATTAGAGTCAATAAGTGAAAATCTTGTATCAAAAGTGAAAGGTATTGCAATATAATTAACCAACTAAAACATGTTGGTCAAAGTTTAAGAAAATCTCATTGCCATGAATCTTGACTAAAACATTTCGTTTGTAAAACCAAGTAGTAAATCGTCTTGAAAGAAAACTTTGTATGGTTTATATCTTTAAGTAAACATCGTTGCGTGACCTCATCACTTCGACTAGTAAACGTGGTGGTAATCAGTAGGTGTAATCGCAAGGGATTATAACCTACGTGATTATGTTAAGTTCAATTGAACTTTGACTTAACAAAATATGGTCAGAACCGAAAGTCAAACAGAAATTCAACTGTAACACCACGTAAAAACATGTCCAATTATGTATAGACACGTGTCCTAAACTCTAATTATGTGAAAGATTGAGTTTGAAGGACTAAAGTTGACAAACAGTGAAAATATGTATGCGAAGGGACTAAAAGTGTCACCATGCCAAACTTGTGCCTCTGAATGACCATACGTGATGAATATATTCTTAAACGAGTGATTAATTGGATATAAGAAGCTGTTTGTGGAAATAATCGGAAGATTATAAAACTACAAGGGTTAAACGTGTCAACATGTCAATTCTGACCTCTGAGTGACCTTTTAACGAAACCGAGGCTTCGAAATATTCAAATATACTCCTAAGAATAAGTGATAAAAATTTCACGTGGTTTCGAGATCGTTAAGCCTATTTTCAAGACTTTGGGCTATAAGTGTCAACTTGACGAAACTTGCATTTATAGTGATAATTAACGAGCCCTAGCCTAACGAAGTTTATTTATGCATCCTTGAGCCTCAACAAACTAACTACAAGGGTCTTATATGTCAAAAATGAGGTTAAATGGGGTTTTATACCAGGGACTAAGGCTGCCAAGTTAGAAACTTGTTTAACATGTTTTCCGGTTTCAGGCGGCCGCGTAAGCCTTAAAGGACTCTTACGCGGGCCGCGTAATAGTGCCCAAGTGCCCAACACAGAAAAACCTGCCAGGGGCAGGTTATCAGCTTTGCACCGCCTCAACCTCAATTCTATCGATCCTAGGGGCTCTCAAACGGTATTATAAATCAACTAGGACACCTGGGGTGATCCTAGGATGCCCCATAACAGCTGCAAGCAATCCATGAAGTGGGATTTGTGTATATAAGGGCCATTAGTTCATGTTTCATGAACTCACTTTTGCAAACATTTCTCAAACACTCAATTCTGGAGCTTGCAAGGATTAGGAGAAGATTTACAAGTGTAGAAAAGACAGCTAGGACCATTAGTAAGCGTTTAATTACCTGCTTAGTCGTTTTTATTAGCTTAATTACCGAAAAGTCAAACTTGTCATAATTTAGATTTGACTTTCAGTTTAATCACATATGGTCTAACCACTGATCAAAACGAAAGTGGTTATAGAACCATATTAAGGTAGGTGATTAAACCTTAAAAAGGCAACTCCTAATTATCTCGTTTGACTAGTTAATTGTCGGGTCAAACTAGTTTGACAAAAATGATTTAAATTAATAAAACAGAAGTTCTAAATTATATTTTAACATTCTAATGACCTGGTAATTAATATTAAAACATGTTTTATCAGTCCTAACCCGACAATTAATAGTCTAAGGTCAGTTTATAACCGAAAGTCGTAAAAGCTTGACTTTTGCTTTGACTTTCAGTTCTGACCCGTTTAAGCTTAATTCTCCCATGTTTTAAGCTTCCATTAGGACCACATTACTTAGTAGTATAACCCTCTGGAGTTATATTGCTTGATGCTTAGTGGTTTGAATTATATGCACTTGATCGTTAATATGCTTAAAAATGCCATAAACGCCCTTTTGACACACAATTGAGATTTTTAGCAATGTGAATGGACAAAAACCTTTGCTACTGATATTTAGACTTGTCCCGAAAATTTGACATCAGTTTGAGGTCTAGATTAGGAGTTATGCTCAATATCGTAATTAAGAAGCTTTTTATTAATTAAACGGCGTAATTAGCATAAAGCCTATCTAAACCCAATTTTTGATACCAAACTTTTTACCTACTGATGTAAAATAATATTTTGGATTTTTGAAGATTTTTATTTATTTTTAGGCTGAGCATAACATAGGGTTATAGCTTTGTTTCGGTAATTGTCGGTTTTAACCTTTTCATGCATAAAATGAGTTTTACATAACATTTTGATACCAAACTTTTTGTTACTGATTTTATATGATAAATGAAATATTTTAAACTTTATAAACTGATCAAAAACTCAGATTTCCTATTTTAACCCGAAAATCGCTTAAAACCAACTTTTAAGCACTTTAAGCGCATATTATGAGTCAAAACTATTTTTAGCATATAAAACTTATTACCTACTGATGTTTTAAGTTAATATATGTAATTAAACAGTAAGCCAAATTTTTAAACTCAGAATTCTAATTTTGACCTTTAAAGCTTATGTGAAATTACGAAAATGCCCCTACGGTGCATAGTTTGGTTATATAAGATAAATTTCACATATATGCAATAATCTACTGTTATAACTTATAAAAATACATATTTTTACTAATTGTATCAGACCTGAAACTCAGTTTAATATTTAAACTCTTTTATGAGCATTAAAATTACCAATATGCCCTTATGGGACTTAACTTGGTTTAAATTACTTTTTGGGCATATATGTTAACATCTTACTGATGTATTAACATATTTTGAGCATAATAACGATTAAGACCTGTATATGATTCATTTGGTTACCCGTTACGCATTTACGCGTTCGGATCAACTTATGTGACGAGTTTACATAAAATAGTCGAAACGGGCTTAACCTTATCAATAAATCCTCAATTTCCAGAATGTGTTTAGTTTACCCATATTATACAAGTATCCAAGCTTGTCGGGTCTAAACCACATTCTATTCTGGTCTCCACTTAATCTAGCGTTTAGAACCGTAAGGTTTCCTTCTAGCTAGCCGGTCTAAGTCCTTGACTTAATTAAATACCCGTTAGCATCCTAATAGGTAACAAACCTTCTATACAGATTAAATAGCTTCCGGTAGAAGGTGCCATCAAAAAGCTTTAGGATTATACTGCTAGCTCAGGTAAATACTTTTAACTTATATTCCCTTATACGGGCTTGGGATACGACCGCTTGGTCGGGTATGAAATCATTTAAATCGGATTGTGATTAATAAATTTGCATAACCCGTTTTAATCTGTCTTGTTTGATAACATAAACATTGGGGGTTAATTCGACCGTGTCCTGGATATCCTCGGCTCATTACATTTGAAAATGGCCACGACCTATGCACGGGGTGTAGGCATACACCTGACAGATGCAAATGCTAAATAATATATATAAACCCACATGTTGGGGATAACTCCTTCGTGGGTTCTATAAGTGGTGAGTCGGTTAATCACGACCGGCTTCCATCCGGCCCCAATTGTATGACAAACATGTAAATCTATATACAAGATTATCTTTAAATAATTGTCCCAAGTTATAAATGATTTGTGCCATGTGCACTTAAATCAATTTTCATAAATGTTTTCAAAAGTGTCAGTTAATTGTATTTACTAGTGTAAACTGACGTATTTTCTTAAAGACTGATTAACAGGTACCTCTCGTAATAGGCTGGAGCTATTAGGTGTCATAAGAGGATCTTGCAAATCCATAGATACCTGAAGTCTGTTGTTTTTGTTTCTTTGTACTTTTATGATCCGCCTGTGGATCTTATTACATTCCTGTCTGTATTTTCTTTCACTCGAACACTCAGACATTATGGTTTGTAGTTTATTTACCCAGCCTTCCCCTGTGTTATTATATTGTGTATATTGACAATGATGATATCAACTACGTCACGATACTCCCCCCGGGCCCACCGGTAATATGTGGAAATATCGGGGTGTGACATCAACTGTTTGACTTTTAGCTCAAAATAGCTAAAATAAATGAACAAGACTAGGATAGAACACTTACTTGTGTTCTAGGATATCAAGAAAACTCAGTAGGAGGCCTCGAATGGGAAGCATGTCACACCCCCAAAATCCACACGCGGAGTACCACCGCAGGGAGGCGTGACATGACCAGGATCAAGCCACCAATCATATTGAACAATATATATAGTAAATGTAATTCAACCAAACCAATATGAAAGGTGTTCAAAACATAAGTATAATATCAATGTTTAGCGGAAGCATAAAAGTAAACCCAACATAAGTATCAAGTTGAAATATCATAAAAGCGTTTATCATAACATCCACAATCCGTGCCACAACGACCGCGCCTCCCGTGCAAGCTCCATGAGTACCTATGGTCCTCCAAGGCATGTAACAGAGAGTCAACAACTAGTTGAGCGAGTTCACAGTAAGTAAGTTCGTTGCATAACTATGCTTAATTAACTAAGCCTGTTGTATGTTCAATTAGTGGGGGCTTCCCATGTCATATGCACTAGACTATTTGTAACCATAAGTGTTCTTCTTAACCTGAGAACAGGAGTACGTACGAGGTTTACGTAGGTTTTACGTAAGTGCCCTTCTTAACCCGAGGACAGTGGTACGCGTGGGGTTTACGTAGGTTTTACGTAAGTGTCCTCCACAACCCGAAGACAGTAGTATGTGTGAGTTTACGTAGGTTTTACGTAAGTGTCCTTTACAACCTGAGAACAATGGTAAGTACAAGTTTACGTAGGTTTTACGTAAGTGCCCTTCGCTATCCGAGGACGATGGTAAGTAGTCTAGTTGTGGCGAACGTACAAGTCTATCATATCTATCAATACCATTCCACCAATACCATTCCACCAATACCATTCCCAACCCACCGGGAATCCCATGCCTTGGAAGTGTGAACTCACCTTGGTTTGCTTAGTATGCTAAAGTGTGCGCTCACAGTTAATCAATCACGTCCTAAAGTACGCACGTGTACATAATCAGTTTGTATTCACGAAGTTCTGTATAAGCACAATCATAGCGAATATTGAATCAAGGATTATCAAGTAGCACAAAACACGTATTCAAGTTCATATAAGTTATGCTTATCATGTAACCTCAGTTAGTTAACCCAGTTATCCTTTAACAGAAAGAAATTAAGTTACTGTGCTGATTTCCCTTTCGACGAAACATAATTGTTTCGTCGTGTAACCCTTTGACGAAACACTCTTCGTTTCGTCACGACCCCTTCGGCGAATCACCCACTGTTTTGTCGTATATAATCCCGGTGAAACACCCCCCGTTTCGCCGTGAGTTCCGTTTCGTGAAAATGTCAGTTACGTCGCACAACATATCAATTACAAAAATTAACACAGAAACCCTAATCATTGCTAACAGCCGTCATCAACATCATCGATCATCATCATCAGCAAATCATGAGTATTCAATCAATCTTAACAGAACCGAACATTTAACTTAGCAGTTCATTAATACCCAAGCATAACAAGAACTCGAATCCATCCTAACAATCAACCTATATCATTGAATCATAACCCATTCGGACTAACAACAATAAGAACCCTATATGATCACAATCTGAATCGTTTTACAAGTTTCATTATCGATCGTGATAATCATTATCAACAACTACAGAGAAAATCCAACCAAAATATCAAGCATTACATATCACCAATGAGTCATACAATGATAACAATCAATTCAGATTATACAAAAGGGTTAAACACGAACCGTGATAATGGAACACTAACCGTGATGAACGAAATGTTAACGAGATCGATTACAAAGGGGTTCGGGGACACGTAATTGCCGTCAACAGAGAGAAGGGAACTCTAGGGTTTCTGGTTTTTGCCAAAGGTGTGAAACAGAAGTCGGTTCACGTTAATATACACGAATTGACGTTCTGGGCCCGTAATGGGCTTCGCGAATCACTGGGCTGGCGAAACACTTCTGTTTCGTCGAGATAGGAATGACGAAACAGATTCCCGTTTCGTCGGGTTGGGTCATGGCGAGACACTTTGTTTCGTCGGATGTGTTTATGGCGAAATACACTCGTGTTTCGTCGAGTTATTCAAGTCTTAACAGTTTAGAAGTTCACAACCAAAACACTTTATATAAAACACATAGCATATCAAACAATCATCTGAATTATAATCCAGTGTACAGTTACAAGGAACATCAATCAAGTAACTAAACAGTCAACGTGCAATAAATGCGAATAAGGAAATCTTGGAAACTCGAGTTGTCACATTATCCCCAACTTGAAAGAAATTTCGTCCCGAAATTTAGCATGCGTTACTGAGGAAGCTAGGTAAGTTGTATCGTTTCCTGGTTTCCCTGGGGTGTCACATCATCCCCCCTTGATTTGGAATTTCGTCCCGAAATTCTGTAGTAGCTTCAGCCTCAGTAGTGGTTGCACGGTTTCCGAATAACTGGGATACTTGAGTTTCATTTGGTCTTCTCGTTCCCAGGTGAACTCTGGGCCACGACGGGAGTTCAACGAACTCGAACAAGAGGTATTCTAGTGTGCTTGAGGACCTTAACATCCCGGCCGTTATTTCAACTGGTTCCTCGACGAAATGTAACTGCTCGTCGATAGTGAGTTCCTTCAAAGGAACTATGAGGGTCTCATCTGACAGACACTTCTTCAGATTCGACACGTGGAAAACGTTGTGAACTGCACCGAGTTCTGCTGGTAGGTTCAGTCTGTAGGCCACTTTGCCTATTCTTTCTATGATTTCGAACGGTCCGACATACCGCGGATTAAGTTTACCTCGTTTACCAAAACGAACCACACCCTTCCAGGGTGAGACTTTGAGTAGCACTCGATCCCCAACTTGGAACTCGAGTGGTTTCCTGCGCTTATCAGCGTAGCTTTTCTGACGGTCACGAGCCGCCGCCATGCGTTGTCGTATCTGTGCAATCCGTTCAGTTGCATCAACTACCATTTCTGGACCTGTGATCTGACTATCACCCACCTCTGCCCAACAAAGAGGTGATCGGCATTTACGTCCGTACAATGCCTCGAATGGAGCGGCTTGAATGCTGGTGTGGTAACTGTTATTGTACGAGAACTCCACTAATGGGAGATTTTTTCCCAGCTGTTGCCGAAATTATAACACATGCCCGAAGCATGTCTTCTAGAATCTGGATAGTGCGCTCAGACTGCCCATCCGTCTGAGGGTGATAAGCTGTGCTCATGTCTAATCGAGAGCCAAAAGATTTGTGCATCGCTTGCCACAGTTCTGAAGTAAATCGTGCATCACGATCTGAAATAATGGAGGTTGGCACTCCGTGCCTCGAGACAACTTCTTTCAAGTAGAAGTCTGCTGAGTAG
This sequence comes from Helianthus annuus, assembly GCF_002127325.2. Taxonomy (NCBI): domain Eukaryota; kingdom Viridiplantae; phylum Streptophyta; class Magnoliopsida; order Asterales; family Asteraceae; genus Helianthus; species Helianthus annuus. The sequence continues at coordinate 167,147,489 of NC_035436.2, forward strand.
AGAACTTATCCGTTTCCTTGATAGCCAAGAAATGAGCAGACTTTGTGAGTCGATCCACGATCACCCAAATAGTATCGTTCCCAAGCTGGGATCTAGGTAGGCCAGTAACAAAATCCATGGAAATTTCTCCCATTTCCATTGTGGTATCTTTGGTTGCTGAAGTAGGCCTGATGGTTTTGGTATTCCGCTTGACTCTCGCACAAGTCAAACATTTGCCGACGTAAGTTGCAATGTGGGCCTTCATACTAGGCCACCAATACGTAGTTCTAAGATCGTGGTACATTTTATCCGAACCTGGATGTACCGAGTAGCGAGACTTATGTGCTTCGTCCATTACAAGCTCGCGTAAGTTGCCATAAAGTGGGACCCAAATACGCCCTGTTACATAATAGGCGCCGTCTTCCCTTTGCTCTAATCGTTGCCTTGAGCCGCGTAAGGCTTCAGCCCTGACGTTTTCTGGTTTCAATGCTTCTACCTGAGCATCTCGTATCTGTGCAGGAAGACTAGACTGAATAGTAAGTTGCAATGCTCGCACGCGTTAGGCATGTGTCTTTCGACTGAGGGCGTCAGCCACAACATTGGCTTTGCCTGGATGGTACTTGATGCGCATTCGTAATCATTAAGTAGCTCGACCCATCGACGTTGTCGCATGTTCAATTCCTTCTGCTTGAAGATATGCTCGAGACTCCTGTGATCGGTGTAGATAGTGCACTTGGTACCGTACAGGTAGTGTCGCCATATCTTAAGCGCGAAAACAACAGCTCCCAGCTCTAAATCGTGTGTAGTATAGTCCGTTCATGAACCTTGAGTTGGCGCGAAGCATAAGCAATACTTTATCCCGTTGCATCAACACACATCCAAGACCCTGAATGGATGCGTCGCAATAAACCACAAAATCGTCCGTGCCCTCTGGCAATGAGAGAATAGGTGCGCTGCAGAGTCTATCCTTTAAGTGTTGAAAAGTTTTTCCTGTGCATTACCCCAGCGATAAGTAACACCTTTCTGTGTCAGTAGTGTAAGTGGCTATGCAATCTTTGAGAAGTCTTTGATGAACCGTCTGTAGTATAACCTGCCAAACCCAAGAATTGGCGTATTTCCGTTGGTGTACGTGGTGCAGGCCAGTTCCTGATCGAATCTACCTTGGATGGATCAACATGAATCCCATCCTTGTTTACCACATGGCCTAGAAAGTGGACTTCACGAAGCCAGAAGTCGCATTTTGAAAACTTGGCGTACAACTGTCTGTCGAAGAAGTTCAAAATAAGTCGCAAATGCTGCTCGTGCTCCTCCTGACTCTTAGAGTAGATCAGGATGTCGTCGATGAAAACAATCACAAACTTGTCCAAATAAGGCTTGCACACTCTGTTCATTAGATCCATGAAGACTGCCGCTGCGTTCGTTAGCCCAAATGGCATGACTAGAAACTCGTAGTGGCCGTAACGAGTTCTGAATGCTGTTTTGGAGACGTCCTCATCCCGGACTCTCAGCTGATGGTAACCTGACCTCAGATCAATCTTGAGTAGTAGCTCGACCCTTGCAATGGTCGAACAAGTCATCAATACGTGGAAGAGGATAGCGGTTCTTCACTGTCACCTTGTTTAGTTCATGGTAATCTATGCACATCCTGAAGTACCGTCTTTCTTTTCACAAATAATACTGGAGCTCCCCAAGGTGAAGAGCTAGGACGAATAAAACCCTTATCCAAGAGTTCTTGCAATTGCTTAGACAGTTCTTCCAGTTCAGTTGGAGCTAAGCGATACGGTGCGCGAGCTATTGGTGCTGCTCCAGGAGCTAGTTCAATCTGGAATTCGACCTAGCGATGAGGCGGTAGCCCAGGTAAATCTTCGGAAACACTTGAGGAAAATCGCGTACACTGGGATATCCTCTAATCTCTTTCTTTCGTTGATGCATCAGTAACAAGTGCCAAATGGCAGTGTGGCCCTTTCGCAAACATTTCTGAGCCTTCAGGAAGGAGATGATGCCAACCACGGCACCACTCTTGTCGCCTTGAACTTCGAGAGGTTCTTTACCAGAACGGGAATACGAACTATCTTCTCCTTGCATAAGATCTCTGCTTGCTGTTGGGATAACCAATCCATCCAATGACGATGTCGAAACTACCCAAAACTATAGGAATGAGATCGATAGAGAAAGTCTGACCAGCGAGGATAAGATTACAACCCTGAACTATGTGTGTGGCCTCTAGACTTTTACCGTTAGCTAACTCTACGACATGCTTAGTGTTCAAAGTGTGGGTGTGCGCTTGAGCATTTGACTAACTTTCAAAGACATATAACTGGTATCCGCACCCGAATCAAACAATACAGTAACATAAAAGTCGTCGAGAAGAAACTTACCCATAACGTTGGATCATTCCTGGCATCACCCTGCCCAGCACAAAAGCACGACCCCTAGCGCTGTTGTTCCATCATTGTTATTTCCCCTTGTTGTTTCCGTTGCCTTGGTTATTGTTGTTGTTGTTGTTCTGGTTTCGGTTTAACTGGGGGCAGTGTCTTTTGAAGTGACCTTCAGCGCCACAATGAAAACATCCCTTGTTGCCCTGTTGCTGATTCTGCGGTGTTTGCTGCTGCTGCTGGTTCTGAGTTACAGGCCGTGGGATCCTACAATCCTTGGCCTCATGACCCATCTTGAGACACCTCTGACAACACCCTTGTTGCACTGGCCACTGTGGTGCTGTTACAATTGTTGCACCTTGGGTGATTTCCTCGATATATCTCTGCCCGTGACTACCAGAAGACTGCTGACTGGGACTCTGGTAGTTGTCAGTCTTTCGCTGCTGAACCTGAGACTGAACTGTAGCTGAACCCTTGCTGGAATCCCCCTCCCATTTCGCTTGTTGTCACTGGGAGTAGCAGGAGTAGCGGTAGTAGTAGCGCTGATACGTTTAGGCAGCCTGTTCTGTTCCACTGCCTGATCCGTGAGGCGATGAGCAAGACGCTGAATATCCTGGATATTATCAAGGTTAGCCGATGTCACATGGCTCTGATTTTGGCGCTAGCCCTTGAGATACAACTCAATGCGCTTGATTGGAGGGTCCACCATAGTTGGACACAAGATGGCCAGCTTTTGACCGTTTCGTATAAGCTTCAATTTCCGACCCTGTCATTTTCAGAAAAGAGCTCCACTTCCAACTTATGGATGTCATCACGTGTGCAGTATTCCCGTTTCATGAGTTCTTTGAAATCATTCCAAGGGGTGGCGTTAGCAGCTGCCAGCCCTAAATCTGAACTTGCGCATTCCACCAAGTCAGCGCAATTCCTTCTAGAATACCAGTGGCGTACTTCACCCTGCGAGCCTCAGGGCATTCACACATTTCAAATACTGACTCGAGCTTTTCGAACCAATGGAGGAGTCCAACTGCTCCTTCAGTGCCACTGAACGTGCTTGGACGACAGTCCATGAAATTCTTGAAGTGCAAACAGGTGCTGAGCGTGTTGACCTGTTGTGTATAAGAACAGGAAAAGGTTAAACACAAGAGTTGGTTTAGAGTGTAGGATCTAAGATCCTAGTGTGAGTTACGACTGCAGGGTATACCTCCTGCTTGTGCGGCTGCAAGTGCCGTAACAACTTGTTCGTTAATGAGAGCCGTCAACTGGGCTTGTGTCATGTTAATGCGTCCAGCCATGATCTTCATAGCAAAGTAACATAAGTAAGAGAGGTTCGCGAATAGTGCGATGACAGAAGAGAGTGAGCACACAAGTATTCTCAAGCAATAGTGGTTATGTATATCTAAGCATACCATGAGCAAAGTTCTATGTAATCTAGCATGTAGGCAATAAACATATACCATATTACCTAGAATGTTGAGTCTTGCACGTAGCGAGGCGTCGTTGTGGATCGTTGAGCACTGTTCTGGTTATAGTCTGGTTTTAATAAAAACGTTTTCCCCATATTAAACCAAGTTCTCTATAACCAATGGCTCTGATACCAATCTGTCACACCCCCAAAATCCACACGCGGAGTACCACCGCAGGGGCGTGACATGACCAGGATCAAGCCACCAATCATATTGAACAATATATATATAAATGTAATTCAACCAAACCAATATGAAAGGTGTTCAAAACATAAGTATATATATCAATGTTTAGCAGAAGCATAAAAGTAAACCAACATAAATATCAAGTTGAAATATCATAAAAGCGTTTATCATAACATCCACAATCCGTGCCACAACGACCGCGCCTCCCGTGCAAGCTCCAAGAGTACCTATGGTCCTGCAAGGCATGTAACAGAGAGTCAACAACTACTTGAGCGAGTTCACAGTAAGTAGTTCGTTACATAACTATGCGTAATTAACTAAGCCTGTTGTATGTTCAATTAGTGGGGGCTCCCCATGTCATATGCACTAGACTATTTGTAACCATAAGTGTTCTTCTTAACCTGAGAACAGGAGTACGTACGAGGTTTACGTAGGTTTTACGTAAGTGCCCTTCTTAACCCGAGGGCAGTGGTTTTTGTAGGTTTTACGTACGTGTCCTCCACAACCCGAAGATAGTAGTATGTGTGAGTTTACGTAGGTTTTACGTAAGTGTCCTTTACAACCTTGGTAAGTACAAGTTTACGTAGGTTTTACGTAAGTGCCCTTCGCTATCCGAGGATGTAAGTAGTCTAGTTGTGGCGAACGTACAAGTCTATCATATCTATCAATACCATTCACCAATACCATTCCCAACCCACTGGGAATCCCATGCCTTGGAAGTGTGAACTCACCTTGGTTTGCTCGGTATGCTAAAGTGTGCGCTCACAGTTAATCAATCACGTCCTAAGTACGCACATGTACATAATCAGTTTGTATTCACTCATATATATAGCGAATATTGAATAGGATTATCAAGTAGCACAAAACCCGTATTCAAGTTCATACAAGTTATGCTTATCATTTAACCTCAGTTAGTTAACCAGTTATCCTTTAACAGAAAGAAAATTAAGTTACTGTGCTGATTCCCTCTCGACGAAACATAATTGTTTCGTCGTGTAACCCTTTGACGAAACACTCTTCGTTTCATCACGACCCCTTCGCGAATCACCCACTGTTTCGTCGTATATAATCCGGCGAAACACCCCCCGTTTCGCCGTGAGTTCCGTTTCGTGAAAATGTCAGTTACGTCGCACAACATATCAGTTACAAAAATTAACACGAAACCCTAATCATTGCTAACAGCCGTCATCAACATCATCGATCATCATCATCAGCAAATCATGAGTATTCAATCAATTCTTAACAGAACCGAATATTTAACTTAGCAATCCATTAATAACTAACAAGAACTCGAATCCACCCTAACAATCAACTTATATCATCGAATCATAACCCATTCGGACTAACAACAATAAGAACCCTATATGATCACAATCCGAATCGTTTTACAAACGATCGTGATAATCATTATCAACAATTACAGACAAAATCCACCAAAATATCAAGCATTACATATCACCAATGAGTCATACAATGATAACAATCAATTCAGATTATACAAAAGGGTTAAACACGAACCGTGATAATGGAACACTAACCGTGATGAATGAAATGTTAACGAGATCGATTACAAAGGGGTTCGGGGACACGTAATTGCCGTCAACAGAGAGAAGGGAACTCTAGGGTTTCTGGTTTTTGCCAAAGGTGTGAAACAGAAGTCGGTTCACGTTAATATACACGAATTGACGTTCTGGGCCCGTAATGGGCTTCGCGAATCACTGGGCCGGTGAAACACTTCTGTTTCGTCGAGATAGGAATGACGAAACAGATTCCCGTTTCGTCGGGTTGGGTCATGGCGAGACACTTTGTTTCGTCGGATGTGTTTATGGCGAAACACACTCGTGTTTCGTCGAGTTATTCAAGTCTTAACAGTTTAGAAGTTCACAACCAAAACACTTTATATAAAACACATAGCATATCAAACAATCATCTGAATTATAATTCGGTGTACAGTTACAAGGAACATCAATCAAGTAACTAAACAGTCAACGTGCAATAAATGCGAATAAGGAAATCTTGGAAACTCGAGTTGTCACAAAGCAAACCCAAATTAGAGCTAGTAGAGAAGAAGAGAATGAATGAGCAATGTTCTTGGCCAAATGCCTTGCTATTTATAGCAATTGAGAAGTGTTTTTATCATGACATGTGTCCTATTAGGTGGCAAGGATGTTGGGAGATCACTACAAGTGTTGTAATCTTCTTAAAAGAGTTGGTTATCACACAACTTGATCACCAAGAATCAAATCAGTGGCTGCCAAAACAAGTTGTGCAGCTGAAAAAACTTTCTGTCCAGCATAGGGGGTCATGCCCCGTGACCTGGGAATGCCTCTCCCGTCGTGCCCCGCCACCCAGTTCAACACAGATTCAAGTTTTGGAAAAACAGGCCCCTGCACATGATTTAATGTGTTTTTGATGCTTTTAACCCTCGTTAACCCAAATTTTAGGGTTTATAAGGATGTTAAAGCATACAGGACTTGAAGTATGCCTGGAAATATCAAAGATGTCGGTCCGTTCGGCTGTACAGTCGCGTTTTTTTATTAATTACGATGAACGCGAAAACGACCGAAATTGCGTAACGAATGATTTTTTTCTGTCCAGCATAGGGGGTCACGCCCCGCGACCTGGGAGTGCCTCTCCCGCCGCGCCGCCACCCAATTCAACACAGATTCAAGTTTTGGAAAAACAGGCCCCTGCACATGATTTAATGTGTTTTTGACGCTTTTAACCCTCGTTAACCCAAATTTTAGGCTTTATAAGGATATTAAAGCATATGGGACTTGAACTATCCCCGAAAATATCGTGGATGTCGGTTCGTTCAGCTGTACGGTCACGTTTTTTCGATTAATTACGACGAACGCGAAAACGACCAAAATTGCGTAACAAATGATATTTTTGCATTCTTATCATTAAAATACAATATTTTAATGATTAAAAATTTTTTGGATGGGCGTACGTGTTCCGTATTAAAAAATATGAGAGTTGGCAGACTTTTGCAGTTTGTCGCAAATAGTCCCTGAGCTCGAATAAACTTGTTTTTTTGCCATACCGAACCCCTTAAAACTTTTTTCTAAGTTATGTGAAGGGTATTTAGGGTATGTTTGGCTTATGACCTTGTTCCGGAGTGTACGTTGCGTTAAACTAATTACGTTTACGTATAACTTTCTAGAAAAGGTTTGAGAGTTCGAAATCGAACAAGAACTAAAACGTGCAATTTTCATAAGTAATTTTACAATCCTGGAAATAAAACAAAATGTTTCATTGATTATTGAATTGTTCGGAGTTGTACAACAATTGAAAGACACAAATGTCACAATCTCCACTACTTTAGGAAATTTCGTCCTGAAATTTAATTAGAGGAAACTTGTGAAAATAGATGTGGATATTTCGCCTTCATTTGATCCTCTCATTCCCAAGTAAATTCTGGACCACGTTTGGATTCCCAGCGAACTTTGACTATTGGTATACGTTTGTGCTTGAGTTTCTTGACTTCACGGTCCAACATCTCCACAAGTTTCTCGACAAGGTGCATAGTGTCATCAACGTGAATTTCGTTGAGGGGAATGTGGAGATTTGTATTGGCTAAACACTTTTTCAGATTGGACACATGGAATGTTGGGTGAATATTCCCAAGTTCAGGAGGTAGCTCAAGTCGGTAGGCCACCTTTCCGATGCTCTCAACGATCTTGAATGGTCCAACATATCGTGGTGGAAGTTTTCCTTTCTTTCCAAATCTAACCACGCCTTTCCAAGCAGATACCTTGAGAAGAACGTGATCTCCGACTTGAAATTCGAAGGGCTTGCGTCGCTTGTCCGCATAACTCTTTTGACGGCTTCTAGCTGCTAGAAGGTTATCGCGAATTTCTTGACTTTGTCTTTGGTTTCTAGAATGAGTTCAGGTCTAGTAAGCTGAGCTTCACCGACCTCATTCCAGCAGACAGGTGAACGGCATTTTCGACCGTATAGAGCTTCGAAAGGCGTCGTGTTGATGCTAGCGTGATAACTATTGCTGTAAGAGAATTCGATCAACGGTAGATGCAAATCCCAATTACCACCAAAGTCTATCACACAGGCTCTAAGCATATCCACCAGTGTTTGTATCGTCCTCGTGGATTGTCCATCCGTTTGGGGATGATAAGCAGTGCTTAAATTGAGTTTGATTCCCATGGCAGATTGCATAGTCTTCCAAAAGTGAGATGAGAATCGAGCATCATGGTCAGATATGATGTTTAAAGGAACACCATGACGAGATACAATCTCATCTATGTAGATCTTGGCGAGTTTATCAGCAGATAGATCCTCACGAATCGGCAAAAAGTGTCCTGACTTTGTTAGACGATCAATGACTACCCAGATGGCATCATGGCCTCTAGAAGTGTGCGATAGTTTAGTGATGAGATCCATTGCAATGTTCTCCCACTTCCATACCGGTATTTCTGGTTGTTCAAGTAAACCATTTGGGAGTTGGTGTTCTGCCTTGACTTTAAGACAAGTTAGGCATTTAGATACATACAAGGCAACATCCTTCTTCATACCCGGCCACCAATACTGAGTACGAAGATCCTTGTAGATTTTGTCTCCACCAGGATGGATTGAATAACGAGACTTATGAGATTCGTCCATCACTAGGGTGCGGAGATTGTCTTGACTCGGAATCCACAAACCGTTCTTGTAATAGAGTAACCCGTTTTCTTTTGTCTCCAACTGAAACTCAAGACAATGGGGTAGTTCGTTTTTCAACGAACCTTGGGTTACACATGTATGTTGTGCTTGAAGGATACGTGTCTTGATATCAGATTGAACTCAAACACAATGAAGCTTGACACGTTCCTTCCGACTTAGCGCATCAGCTACGACATTCGCCTTACCAGAATGGTAGCGAATCTCGCAGTCGTAGTCATCCAAGAGTTCGACCCAGCATCATTATCTCATGTTTAGCTCCTTTTGATTGAATATGTGTTGGAGACTTTTGTGGTCTGTGAAAACCACACACTTCATACCATAGAGGTAGTGTCTCCAAAGCTTAAGAGCAAAAACTACAGCACCTAACTCAAGATCATTAGTTGTGTAGTTTTTCTCATGGATTTTCAATTGTCTTGACGCATAGGCTATGACTTTCTCTCGTTGCATGAGAACACAACCAAGGCCTAGATTCGATGCGTCACAATAGACAACGAAATCGTTGTTGCCATTGGGTAAACATAAGACAGGAGCATCACAGAGTTTTCATTTCAGGGTTTGGAAGGCTTCCTCTTGTTTGGGTCTCCACTCAAAAGGCGTATTCTTCTGAGTCAAAGCAGTGAGGGGAACTGCTATCATTGAGAAGTTCGTGATGAATCATCGATAGTATCCAGCAAGGCCAAGAAATGAGCGAACTTCTGTGGGAGTAGTGGGTGTATTCCAATCCTTAATCGCAGTCATTTTGGAAGGATCCACATGTATACCTGCTCGTTAACAATATCACCCAAAAACTGAACTTCCTTAAGCCAAAATTCACACTTGGAGAACTTGGCAAAGAGTTGTTCCTTCTTTAGGAGTTCCATTGTCAGACGAAGGTGTTGTTCGTGATTGGCACATGACTTTGAATAAATCAAGATGTCGTCGATGAAAACAATGATGAACTTGTCTAAATAAGGCTTACAAACCCTATTCGTTAAGTCCATGAACTCACAGGTTTGCGTTCTTCAATTCAATCCGACGTAACTCACAGCTGATACTCGTTCACACGACTTCCTAAAAACGTACTACAATTTATTAGACAAGCGGGCCGTGCCTTGACTTAGTATTAATTAGTGTCTTTGAGTTACGTTTCATTGTGTCTTTAATATTATTCCAAGTATATATAATTATTTGTTATAATAATAAATTTTTTAACTTAAATTATATTTATGAATTTTGGAATATTAGTTAAAATAATATATTTCAACTTGACACTTTTATGTATTTGTAAATGTATAACTTCCCAAGGATGGGGTATGTATATTTGTATTCTTAACCTTGTGTATTTTTGCCAAGTGTCGGTGGCGTATTCCAGTGTATAATTATACGTACAGGAATACGTATTTTATTGTGTTTATTAAGTATCTTATACTTAATTTTTTTTGTATTAACTTTTCCGGAACAATATTTCTAATTAAAATACATCAATATATATTCCCAATATATATTTTAAGAAATATTACATTGAAAATTTCTTATAATCTTTCCCTTGGCAAAAATATTTATAAATTTCATATAAGTCTTAAAAATAATATATTTTCAAGTTTAACTTGGAAAATATATATAAACTTATTTTTTTTCACCCAAAAATTACGTATTTCATGTTTATTCAAGAAAATATATATTTTCTCCCAAAAATAATATATCTTCTAATAGTTCCAAGAAAATATATTTTTTACTTACCAAAAATAATATATTTTTCTCCTTGTCAAAAATATGATATATCTTTGTAATAATTATAAAAATCAAATTTTTTTGTTCCCTTGGTGTCCAAAATACTAATTACTAAAATATACTTATGAATTAAATTTCTGGAATACTTATGTAAGTTATATTTCTTGTTCGGTTTGCCCAATATTTTGGGTATAAATTTATATTCATATTCTTAGAATTTTGGTAATATTTTGGATTGTAATTTTTGGTATTTTGATGAGTTATATTATTTCATGGTTTAAAATATACTTGTAAATATTTATTGAAAAATATTTTTCTAAGTGTTACATTTCTAGAAACATTTGCCATAGTTTCCCTAAAAATGGAGGTTTCCATGCTTTCAAAGCATATCATTTTCTTTTATAAATCACCAACAACAATAAACTAATCAACACTTACTAATTTGTACAAATCAAGCATAAATTACTACTTCATGAACTTGAAAGTTTACAAAAAATTTGTAGTAACTTAGTGTGTTTAGTAGGCTTAGTTACCCTTTAAAGTGTGATTGTTTATTTAAAAACATCATTTTTAAAGAAGTTATATGTTTACAACTTGTAAATTATTTTTCTAAAAATGTTTCTTCTTGAGTTTTTCTTGTTACATAAATATTCCTACACTGTTTAACCACTAAAAAATGTGGTTAATTCCTACACTTGTTTAACCACTAAAAATGTGGTTAATTCCTTCAACTTCCACAAGCTCCAAGCTTCCTTATACACCTTCTTACACCCTTGTGATTACTTGGAATTGAATGAAGATTGATTGATGATGGTGATATTGTCGTTGTTCTCGGCCGAACCCAAAGAAGAAGGGAAGAAGAAGATGGAGTGTGTTGGTGATATGAAGATGTTAAGTTCTAAAGGTTACTTATAAAATCCACCACTACCATTTTATCTAATGGTTTTTATTTTATAAAGAACAAACATGATCCAATATAATATGTAAATAAAATCTTGATGTGGGGCCCTTGTTGGCCGATTACTAGGTGGGGGGGGGTCTTAGGCTTAGGTTACTAATAGTTTGTTTAGTTAGTTAAAATTCAAGTATTAGTTAGGTTAGTTAGCTACTAGGTGTTATATGATGTGTTAGGATGTTCGGGGACCATAACTAGCTTGGTAATGATAAAACAATGCTTCTTGTGAAAATTTGGTGTTTCGGTAGTGTCCGATTGTTCGGTTGGTTATCGGTTCGTTAAGGTGCTAAACTATGCAGTTTAGTAGTGTGCTTTATGTTTCCTTTCGTGACAGTTTTGATTCCTGACACTTAGGAAAGCATTCAGGACCATTTAACCATATTTCTACAGAATTCTGCATTTTATGTGAGTTTTAGGCGTGTTTTTTACATGGTGTTTGCCCGAGTTAATAGACGTGGTTTTTACGAGATAACCTCTAATGGACTTTGACATAAGTCCCTGAAGGTCCTAAATGCATGTTTCCAACCCTTAAAGTGTTGTATTCTGTGTGTAACTGTTTTGTGTACTATGTATAAACACAACATTAGGGTATGTCTAAAAACAAATTTTTGACTCGGTGTTCTTCGGTATACTTTCTTCCTGAATCCGCAGCTTGTGGTAACCTGATCGAAACTTGATTCTTGAAGTTGGTCAAATAAATCATCAATCCTTGGCAAGGGATACCGATTTCTTGATGGTTAGCTTATTCAGCTTCCTATAGTCAATACACATTCGAAAACTACCGCCCTTCTTTTTGACGAACAGAACTGGAGCTCCCCAAGGCAATAAGTTTGGCCTTATAAATCCCTTATCTAGCAACTCCCGAAGCTGTGTTGACAATTCTTGCATCTCTGAAGGCGCAAGGCGATAAGGTGCCTTGGCTACAGGCGCGACACCTTGAATCAAGTCAATATGGAATTTGACTTGTCGTTGAGGAGGTAATCCTGGCAAGTCTTTGGGGAAGACTTCAGGATATTCCCTTACCACAGGGTATCTTTCGAGCTTTGGTTCTTCGGCTTCCTTGTCCACGACATCAGCTAAGAAGGCAACACATCCTTTTACGCAAAAACTTTCGTGCCTTCAAACAACTAATAATCCATAGACGCGTATTCCTCTTTCCCGGTGTATCACAATCATCTCTTCATTTCGCCATCAGGATGCGGATAACCTTCTCATGGTTATACACAATCTCTGACGATTACTCGACAACCTATCCATCCCAACTACGACGTCGAAGCTTCCCAATTCAACTGGCAGAAGATCTATCAAAAAACTCACGATCTCTGGCTCTATAACACAGCCTCTAATCACTCCTTTGGCTTTTACTAGCTTCCCATTAGCTAGTTCTATTGAAAACGGGATATACTAACTTACTTGCTACTAAACCAAGTATATTCTTAAACTCTAGAGATATGAAGCTAAAATCGGGCCCAGTATCAAATAGCACAGATGCATAACATTGACTAACAGGGGACGTACCGATAAACCACGTTTGGATCCTAGTGCTTCCCTAGCTCCGATGTTGAGCACTCTTCCACGCGCCTAATTGTTTTAGGGCAATATTTCATGAAATGCCATTTGTCTCCACAGTTAAAATAACCTTAACCACATCCTTTATCATTCACTTTTCCGCCTTGATAGTTGTTGTTGTCGTAGTTTCTCCGCGATTTCCTGCTACCATCTTGACCTCCATTTCCACGTCCAGTACCATGCCAACACGTCTCCTTTACATGCCTCACCTTGCCACAGTTATCACATTTTCCATATTTACATCGCCCGGTATGATGACGTCGACAATTATCGCACTCTAGGGTAGGATACCCATGTGCCCTTTCCCTTTTTGGCATTGTTGTTGTTATTTGCCCGAGTACCCTTCTTGAAATTTGCG